>NW_007097720.1:104818-210645 GCF_000164805.1 Carlito syrichta
TGAGGCGGAAGGATCGCTGGAGCCCAGAAGGTCGAGGCTGCGGTGGCCGGGAGCGTGTCACTGCACTCCAGTCTGGGTGACAGAGTGAGACTCCAACTCAAAAAAGAAAAAAAAAAAGCACTTGATAGGTGCCAAGCACTGTGCTGAAAACTTCAAACCCATTACTTTATTTTACTTATGTATTTATTTTGTGAGACTGGGTCTCACTCAGTCTCCCAGGCTGAAATGCAGTGATGCAATCCCGGTTCACCGCAGCCTTGACCTCCTGGTTTAAGCAATCCTACCACCTCAGTTTCCCAAATAGCTAGGACTACAGGCACATGCCATCACACACATCTAATTTTTTTTTTTTTTTTTTTAGGGATGAGGTCTCACTATGTTGCCCAGGTTGGTCTCAAACTCCTGGGCTCAGACAATCCTCTCACTTCTGTCTCCCAAAGTGCTGGAATTACAGACGTAAATGTGAGCCACCGCGCCCAGCCTAGGTCTTTATAATTGTATTGCAACCTTTGTATTTGAACGACATATCTGTATGAATCACTAAGTAAGCTGTAGTATTATTTAACATGTGTTTAACCTTATGGTGATGGTCTCGTTCTATGTGCCTCCGATTGAAGGTGAGTTTTGGGTCAATATTAGGTTTCTGAGATTTATTCATGTTGACATGTAGCTTTAGTTTGTTTATATTAATTGCTATATAGTACTCCATTATGTAAATAAACTACAATTTATTTAGCTATCCTCCTCTTGGTGGACATTTTGTTTCCAGTTCTTTGTCATTATAAACAATGTTGCAGTGGGCATGCTTATACATGTCTTCTTGTAGATATCAAGAAATGGGATTGTTGGCTCATGAAGTATCCTCAACATTATTAGCTATTGCTAAAACAGTCTTCATATTTACACCCACTTGTAATGTATCAAAGTATCTATTTCTTTATCTTTTGCCATATTTTATTTATCAATTGAGTTTTTAAAAATGCTTAGATTTGTGATTTTTTTAAAAAATTGTGCAAATGTATTGGGTATATGAGAAATTTTGTTACATGTGTATAACGTGTAGTGATTAAGTCAGGGTATTTAGTGTATCCATCACTTGAGTACAGTACATTTTTAAGTACAGTCTCCCTACTCTGTTATCAAACATTTAATTTATTTCTTCTATCTTACTGTATGTTTGTACCTTTTAACTCACTTCTCTTTATTCTCTCTTCTGATCCCACTTACCCTTTTCAGTCTTTGTTATCTATCTTTCTACACTCTACCTTCATGTGTTCAGATTTTTTAACTCCCACATGTAAACAAGAACATGTAATGTTTATATTTCTGTACCTGGTTTATATCACTTAAGATAATGACCTCCAACTCCATCCATGCTGCTGCAAATGACATTATTTCATTGTTTTTTTTTATGGCTGAATAGTATTCCATCATGTTTATATATACCACATTATCTTTATACATTCATCCATTGAAGGACACTTTGGTTGATTCCATATCTTGGTTATTATGAACACTACTGCAATTAATATGTGAGTGCAAGTATTTCTTTGACATATTGATTTCTTTTCCTTTGGGCAGATACCCAGGAATATGAGTGCTAGATCAAATGGTAATTCTAATTTTTTTTTTTTTTTTTAGAAATATCCATGCTGTTTTCGACAGTTCTTGCCATTTTTTACATTGCTGGGCTTTAATATTTTTACAATTGGATCACATGCCATAATGTATTTTTTGTGGTCTTAATTCTTATTTCCATAGTAACTTGGAGGAGTGTCTTAGTCATTTTGGCTGCTATAAAAATACCTTAGCTGGCCAGGCTCGGTGGCTCAGTTTGTAATCCCAGCACTTCGGGTGGTCGAGACAAGTGGATTGCCTGAGCCTGTGGGTTTGAGACTAGCCCAGGCAACTTGGCAAGACCTCTTCTCTACAATAATAATAATAATAATAATAATAATAATAATAATAAAACCTTAGTTTTGTTCATTTGATCAGCCTGAGCAGCATAGTAGAAATTTATTTTTCACAATTCTGGAGACTGGAAGTCCAACATCAAGGTGCCAACAGTTTCAGGGTCAGATGAGGACTTGCTCTCTGCTTCAAAGATGGTACTTTCTTACTACTGCATTCTCATATGAAGGAAGGGAGTATCTATCTCCCTTAGGTATCTTTTATAAGGACTTTAATCCCATTCATGAGGGCTTTGCTTTTCTGACCTAGTCACCTCCCAAAGACTCCACCTCCTAATACCAACATGTTGGGGATTAGATTTCAACACAATAATTTTGGAAGGACACAAACATTTAGACCACAGCAAAGAGTAAACATTGGGTTATGTATTTAATTACTATTCAGGTTTCCTCTTCTCTGAGTTGCTTTATCACATATTTCACCCATATTTCTTCTGGGTTGTTTTATTTTAGTTAATTTTAATAGAATCTTTATGTCAGTTACATTCATTGATACATATAAACAATTTTGTTTATCCTGATATTTATTTTTCTTTCTTTCACCTTCCTTCCTTCCTTCCTTCCTTCCTTCCTTCCTTCCTTCCTCCCTTTTACTGTGGTGTTTTGCTATGCTGCTCAGGCTGATCTTGAACTCCTGGGCTCAACTGATCCTTCCACTTCAGTCTTGCGAGTAGCTGAAATTACAAGTATGTGCCACTACATCCAGCTCTGTTCATTCTTTTTCAGAGATGAGAAAATAGAGGGAAGTAGAGGTTCCAACAGAGAAAATAAGTTTCCCAATCATACTAGTAATTAGAGGAGCTGGGACTTTAGTCCAGGTCTGACTACATTTGAACATAAAATGCAATAGCTGCATTCCATCCACCTATACTTTTTTTTTTTTAAAAGCAGAATACCACTCTGTTACCCAGGCTGGATAGAGTGTAGTAGCACAATCACCATGATCATAGCTTACCACAGCCTCAAACTCCTGGGCTCAGGTGATCCTTCCATCTCAGCATCCTGAGTAGTGGGGACTATAGGCATGCCCAACCACACCTGCTAAATTTTCTGTATTTTTGTAAAGATGAAAGTTTGTTATGCAGCTCAGGCTGGTCTCGAACTCCTGGGCTCAAGCAATCTGTGTGCCTCAGCCTCCCAAAGTGCTGGGGATTATAAGCATGAGTCACCGTGCCTGGTCCTATACTTAAAGTGTTTATTATTCAGAAGCTTTGAAATAGATGCTTTTGAGATGACCAGAATTGTTCTTATTAGACTCTCTTAGTCTTGGAAGGTTCAACTTAACATCTTAAAACAAAACAAAGAGAGATAAATTCAAACATCTTTTATAGTTAGGTCCATACAGCTCCTTGAATTTCCTTGTATTTTTCATAGTTATTAAATGCAATTCACACATAAATTCACTAACATACTCACACACACCCAAATATTTCCTGTTCCCAAATAATAGAACCTACAAGGTAATTTTTAAAAAAAATTATTTATTTATTATAAAGATTAGGGTACAATTCAGGGTTAGGTATACAAGCATTGATCATGCAGGTCTTACAAAGTAATTGATACTATTTTTTTGAGTACAGATCTCACTCTGTCAACCAGGCTGGAATGCAGTGGCATGGTCACTGCTCATTGCAGCCTTGGCCTCCTGGGCTCAAGCAATACTTCTGCCTCAGTCTTTTGAGTAACTGAGACTACAGGTGATAACCACCACTCCCGCATAATTTTTTGATTTTTTTTTTTTTTTTTTTAGAGTTAAGGTCTCGCTATGTTGTCCAGGATGGTCTCAAACTCCTAGGCTCAAGTGATCCTACCACCTCGACCTCTCAAAGTGCTGAGATTACAGGCATGAGCCACCATGCCTGGCCAATACTATTAAAAACTATTCAATATTGATTCAGTTTTTTAAAAGAATGCTTTACATTGCAGCATGACATGGCTGATCCGAATTGAGGTCTGATGAAAAAAAAAAAAAAAAACTTCATGAAAACAAGGAGCCAGCCGGGCTCAGTGGCTCAGCCTGTAATCCTGCTTCTTTGGGAGGCTGAGGTGAGTGGATTGCCTGAGCCCGCGGGTTCAAGACCCGCCTGGGCAGCAAGACCTCATCTCTACAATAAATCAAAAAATCAGCCGGGCGTGGTAGCGCATGCCTGTAATTCCGGCTACTTGGAAGGCTGAGGCGGAAGGATCGCCAGAGCCCAGTAGGTCGAGGCTGTGGTGGCCGGGAGCGGCCACTGCACTCCAGTCTGGGTGACAGAGTGAGACTCCAACTCAAAAAAACAAAAACAAAAACAAACAAACAAAAAAAAGAAAACAAGGAGCCATTACTTCCCTAAAACTGTACATTTAAGAAGCCGTAGACAGGGTTCAGTGGCTCAGCCTGTAACCTAAGCACTTTGGGAGACCGAAGTATGTGGATTGCCTGAGCCCGTGGTTTCGAGACTAACCCTGGCAACTTGGCGAGGCCTAATCTCTACAAAAACTAAAAAATTAGCTTGGTGTGGTAGCTCACGCCTATAGTTCCAGCTACTTGGAAGGTTAAGGTGAAAGGATCACCGGAGCCCAGCAAATCGATGCCGGGGTGACTGTGAAGGTGCCACTGTACTCCACTCTAGCCTGGGTGATGGAGTGGGATTCCAACTCAAAAAAGAAAGAAAGAAAGAAAGAAAGAAACTGCATACAGACAAATGTGTATATAATAGCCAAAAACCAGTGTCTGGTTTTAAATATATGGAATTGGGGAAGAAGAGGAGTTTTTCCTAAGCAACAATTGGTTTATCTTGTAATAATAAATAAGATAGAACTGAAAGAGAGTAAGAGGCTAGATTTTAGAAGCATAGAAGAGGGGCCTGGTTGGGTGTGGTGACGCATGCCTGTAATCTCAGCATTTTAGGAAGCTGAGGTGGGAGGATCACTTGAGACTAGGGCCAGGATTTCAAGCCTGATGTGGTGGCATGCCCATTGTCTCAGTTACTTGGGAGGCTGAGGTAGGAGGATCGCTTGAGCCCAGAAGTTTCAGTTTAGCCTGTGCAACATAGTGAGATGAGACCCTGTGTCAAAAAAAGAAAAGAATGTTCATTCATTCATTGATCTTATTTCCTTTTCCATGTTTATTGAGGACCTACTATGGCCCAGATACCAGCCCTGCCCTCATGGAGCTATTAAACATTGAATTCTATATTTCCTGAATGGATTGCCATTGAAAATATATGCTATGAAGGAGAAGCATAGAATATAACAGGGAAGTGGCAAAGGTGTGTTTCCCAGGAGAATTAAGTGCCTGATGTCAGTTTGGCCCAGTGGCTGGAAAATCCACAAAAGGGATGAAAAGAAAAGGGAGAATGAGTACAATGATATGCTGTCTAAGCCACAGAACCAGAATCAAAAAAGTACAAAACAAGGCAGGAAAAGTACAAAACAAGGCAGGAAGGGAAGGGTGTTTATAGATTTACTTACTTCTCTTCAAGAGAGATATTAATTACTGAAGAAGCCCAAAGGCCACTAAAAAAGAAAGTGATCCCAGTGGTGCCTCAAAATAAAAAGAAAAAAAAAAGAAAAAAGAAAGAGGAAAGTGAGGCTTCCAAGGGGTGACAATCACAGAACTAAAACTGGCAAGAATGGAACAATTAGCAGCAGGCTGTGAAAGGATGGACCTTTTTAGGGAAGGCTTGGGGAAACAGGGAGTGAGTTCAGGCAATTGATTCTCTATATAGCAGAATTAGAGGTAAAGTCCATTTTCTGTCTTAGAAAAGGGGAGGAGCCTTAGTGTGAATAGGGGCCCACTACTAGTTGGGAAAAAGAAGTGCAAACTCATATGTGTTTAATAAGAGGAGCCAAAAATGCTCCCTACAGGAGAAGAAACTAAGAGGCCCTGGGACAATGAAGTATCCGTTTGACTTGAGCTAAAATAAACTCGCCAAGTTTCTTGATTCACAGGGGGTATAGTTTTTTCATTTTCGTGCCAAAAGACCATCTCCTAGGATATGGAGACCATCTGTGTCAAGGAGCAAAGCCCTTAAAAATGATTTCAATGTAAAATGTGGCGTGACAGAGGCCATATTGTCTGACACTGTCCAACCTCTTTCGTATTTCAACAAGTTAAGCACAAAGAAAGGAAAAAACGGCCAGCAACAATGAACCAAAATTCCCAGACAGCTCCAGCGGAGAGGGAGAAGGCTTTGACAGAATGAAGACAAATCAGTATGGGTATGCACAAAGGTGTCTAAAATCACTAAGTACAGGGTTTGAAATGAGCAAAGAGAGATGGCCAGCTTTCTGAGAAATCCCAGCCACGGACCCCATGCCTTTCCAGCTCCTTGCCACTGAGGTTCACAGTGGGAAGGAGAGCAACTGCCTTCTCTGCTCACATACAGGCTACCCATCTGTATGAGCCCCTTTCCTGGCAGCCTTTGAAGCTGCCAGAGTTAATTCTGCTCAGGTCATGTCAGTTTCCAGTGGTTGCTCAACTGGGCTTGTTGATACCAAATTCTTGATAAACTCCTTGCTTTTCATACTGAAATACGTATAATTGAAATGATATGATGTTTGGGCTCACTTCGAAATAATTTGAGGTTGGGGTGGGGAGAATGAATGAGGGTATAGATGAAACAAGGTTGGCTATCGGTTCATTCATCATTGCTGCAGCTGAAGAAAGAAGTTCATTAGACTATTCTCTACCTTTTATATGTTGGAAATTTTCCATTAAAAAAAAAGGAAAGGAAACTTAACAGTTCACCTGTCTCTGTGTCAAGGATTTTCCTTACTGCTTCACATTCTTTCCTTCCTCCCTAAGGAATGCAGGCTCTATTTTCCCTCTTTTCATCTTTCCATTCCACAAACATCTCCAGACATGTATTTTGGGCAGGGCATTATGTTGGGCACCACGGGGCAAGCAGATGGATGAATCTTAGTTCTTACGTCACAGTCTCATGGGGAAGGGAGATGGAGGTTAGATAGGTGTGGCCAGGCAGGCTGGAAGAAAGGCTGGCACAAGAGAAGAAGAGAGGAAAAACAGTTCTGGTCGGTTTCCTTTGAAAGGAATTTCTGGAAGAAATGGGATTTGAGCTGATCCCTAAAAGAAATGTTCAATGGTATCTGGTGGATATGGAATTGCAAGCCCGCCCCTAAAATTTTAAGGCTGAGACAAAAGTTTGCCTAGACAAGCTGGCAAGTTGATGTATAAAATATGATCTATCTTTTTTACCTTGACAAATACATAGTCATAATAATTTGAAATGCCAAGTTAGAATGTAAAATTCTTATTCTTTTTGGAATTCTAGAATGTGGCCACATGGGGGGAGCTGGTCCCAGTTCCCCAGCCTGTAGCCTCTCTCTCTTTACCCTGGTCTTTATTTTTCACCACAGGGAACTTTATGAGTATGCAAGTAGATACTTCAGCCCTCATATCTAAAATTCATGAAAAAACCCACAAATGTCCACCCCTTGATTACTCCTCAGACCTATGGGTGCTCACACTGCAGTATCACTGTTTGCCTTTCAGAGGATGGTTATAAGGAAAAGCTCTACCCAGGTCCTGAAAGTAGGTTTGGAGTCATTTGAGAGAAAACCTGGGGTCCTGGGTGCCTTCTGTTTGCTCTAGGAGCAGGATGGAGGGAGCCCGGGCTCTGGGTGGAAACTTTTCCTTGGCCCTGTGAATTTCCTGTCTTGTGGGCCCTTTTTGCCCCTCTCTAACTGTGTGGTTTCCAGCAAGTCATAACTTATCAAATCTTTGTTGTTGTTGTTTCAATTTGCAAAATAGAGATGATAATAGGACCTAACTCCTTGAAGTGGATTGGAAATTAAATGAGACGATACATGTAAAGCTTTCAGAATAGCACCTGCAATGTTGTAATTGCTCATTGAATGAAAATAAAGCCAACTCGATTTCTCCTTCTGAATTAACTCAGCAGACTGGTTGCTTTTGTGGGAGAGTGTGTGAGAAATAGCTTTGAAAAATCTCGTAAATACTTTAATGAGAAAGTCTTGATTAAGTGTGTAGATAAGAGTCATCTGTCATAAAAGCATTGATTTTGTATGTGCTGAGTTGAAGTCTACCATTGATGAATGGAAAGTTGGATTAGTCTAACCACAATAAACCAAGATAGAAGAAGAAACATTTCCCTTCTCATCAAGGGAAACAAATACATTTCTTGTCACTCTCTACCTCTAGTTGCAGTTCGCCTGCAACTATTTCACATGAATAATGTGCTAATTATAATTAATTAATGCTCATATATTACAAGAAATGATAGTGTGACTCGAAGGGTTACAACCCCAAGTTTGTGGTAATAAAGCTGCATTTTCATTCACATCTACTGCAGTTAGTTATGGAAAGATAGTTAGCAATGGGACTCAGCATGCAAGCTCTGAAGCCAGATGGCCTGGGATCATACCCCAACTATGCCACTTAACAACTGTGCAACTGTGGGCCAGTTTCTTAACTTCTTTTTTTCTGTACGTGGTAATACTAATAATAGTAATATTGATACTTCTTCATAGGGTTGTTGTGGGTATTAAGTTCATATGTGTAAAATACTTACAGCAGGTAAAGAATAAGTCGCATATACATATGATTTTAATATCTTTATAATGAATTATGATAGGAATTTCTCTATCTCTCAACCATTACCCACAAACACCTTAATCAGAATTAGTGGTGCTTAGCTATATGTAAGAAACGTTATTATTATTAATAATAACAATAACTGCTGGGTATTTTGGGGCATGCCTGTAATCCCAGCACTTGGAATGCTGAGGTGGGAGGATTCCTTGAGGCCAGGGATTCAAAACCAGCCTGGGCAACATAGCAATGTCTTATCTCTAATTTTTTAAAAATTAAATATAGTGAAAATTGTTAGTATTCGTTAACTTCTTGTTATACGAGGGGGAGCTCCAAGCAAAAACCAGAATTATCTTTTGGAGGGTGGGCTCCTTGTCATGCAGACTTTTCCTGCTAGGTAAATGTTCTAGGAACCCATTGGCTTCATTCTATCAGCTAGGGTTGT
Source organism: Carlito syrichta (assembly GCF_000164805.1). Classification (NCBI taxonomy): domain Eukaryota; kingdom Metazoa; phylum Chordata; class Mammalia; order Primates; family Tarsiidae; genus Carlito; species Carlito syrichta. The sequence goes on from NW_007097720.1 coordinate 113,790, forward strand.
TGTGAGAGGCTGCATTTGGCTTCAGTGTTTTTTTGTTTTTGTGTTTTTAGATTCTTTCAGTGTGCTTGCCCATTCCATGATGGGTGACTTATGAGTGAAGCTACCCATATCATACTGAGTGTTCAGCAATTTTTGACCCAAAACGGCATGGCCCCCATGTCCCACCCTCTCTATTCACTTGATATCACCCTAAGTGACTTTTTTTGTTTCCCCTGATGAAAAAAAAGTTCTCAAAGGGAAACGTTTTGCCGATGTGGAAGAGATGAAACAAAAAACAGCAGACACACTAAAAGGCATCAAAATTGATGAGTTCAAAAACTGGTTTGAGCAGTGGAAAAAGCATCTCAGTAGGTGTATTGCATCACACCGAGAGTACTTTGAAGGTGACTGAAGTTTAAACATGTAAGAATAAATACACAATTTTTTAACACATAAATTCTGGGTTTTTTGAGATCCTCGCTCATATGTGAGATACTGTTCTAAGTGTTTTCACTCTAAGCATCAGCTAATTTATTTCCTACATCCATTCTTTGAAGAGGGCAATATTCACATTTTGCATAAAAGGAAACTAAAATTCAGGAAAGGAAAGTATCTTGATCTGAGACACACAGCTAATTACTGATGAAGCCAGATTTCAAACTCATATCTGTTGAGGGCAGAGCCATGCCTGCTGTACTGCTTAAACAGAAAGTGGACTATTTATCTGGTACCAATGCCACTACTCACTGTGGTACTTTCAGGCAAGGGTGTCAGAATACACTTCTTTCACCTGCATAGGAAAAAGAAGACACAGATATGAAAAGGCACCTTCTCCCACTGAGAAGTGACAGATGACTGCCATGCAGAGCCATGACACAGGCTCCCAGAGATTAAGGTGGCCAGGGATCATGGCCCTTGTTGCTCCAGTATGTGACTGGGATAACTCAGTGTTGAGTGCAGCATAAGTGTAGGCCGTGGCTTGTGGTCCCAGTCCTTTTAAAAACACTTGGAAATTTGGGGGCAAAAGAATGGTTTGTCAACATATATTTTCTTTCCTGGACAGATCTCTAGCAAGGAATGCACCTAGCTGTGGAGATGTATCCAGTAGGTCTGGCAAGAGACAGATTAAAAACTAGCTATGTCCCTTGTACCCAGCAGGGTTACAAGAAGGAGATTCTTAATAAAGAATGGGACCAAATGACAAGTGCTTAAGCAGAGTAGTTAGTTATTTGGGATTCTGTCCAGTGGAAACTGGTGTCCTGCTTACAGCCTGAAAGAACCATAGATGATTTGGGCTGGAGGAAAACTTGGAAATCATTAAAATGAAATACCATTTACACACTGAAAAACAGGGGAAACCCACAAGAGGGGGAGCAACTCTACTGAGGTCACACAGCATGCTTTCCTTTTCTTCAGTTTGCCATGGTGAATCTCTTTCTATTTGCATCTACTGCAGGGTGCCTTGGGACAAACTCCTTCTGGCATATTTATCAGCTGTGCAAAGTCTACTACACAATGTTTTCTTTCATTTACAACTAATGTTGCCTCACCAATTGAAATTAAAGTCCCCAAAAGAATCATTTCCTCACTAGATAATTTTGCTACAAGCTTTTCATTAATTCAATCATAAATTCAGTAATGCTGTTTGGCAGCTTAGTGAAGTCTTCAGGAGCCACAGGGGACTAGATGCATTGTCTGTTTTTATGACCATAAAAAGAAAGAAACAAACAACAAGCTAAATAAACTTGACTAAAACATTAGTTTTGTTTCATGTAATGTAGAAAACTCATTCACTCATTCATTCATCCAACAAACAAATGTGTATTGAACATCCCTGGGTGCAAGACCCTTCACTAAGACTATTGGGGTTACAAAGATGAATCATTCATTCAGAAAACACTGGACTCCCACTTCTTGTTAAAGATAAAATAATGTTTTCAAGGAGCTTTCAGCCTAGTAAGATTAACCATTTATAAATCAATCTCACCAACACAGAAAACCAAAAAAGGGGGGGGGGCATAAAAGATGTATAAACAAAGTTCAGAGGAGGAAAGAGTCATGTCTAATAAGACCAAAGAAAACTTCATGGAGGAGGTGATATTTGACTGGGTCTTGGGTCTAAGTAGGATTTGAAGATGCACAAATAAACGGAGGACATTCAGGGTGAGCAACACAGCATGTTCAGAAGCACTGGGAGACATAGAGTGTTTCAGCTTAGATAAAACATGATTTTCAAATTGAGTTTGCTAGAGCTGTTTCAGGGCACACTGCAAAGAAGTAGAAAAGTCAAATTGGAGGAACCCCAGGACATCTACCTTAATTTCAACCAAAAAACCTCTGCTTTGATCTATTTTCTACATTGGAAGTCCATATAGGATGTTATCTTTACAATAAAAAAGTGTTCCACAAATAAAAACAGAAATTTTTCACAAAACCAGAACACAGATAGGTTGAATGGCAAGGAAAAGTGAGAGATAAGAATGGAAAATTTAGGCTGGGACCTGAGCATGAATGACCTTGAATGTAAGCCTAGGAGTGTGGGCCTCGTTGTATAGGTAGTGATAATGAACCACTAGGAAGTACTAATCTGAAAATAAAAGAATGAGATTTATAACCATGGGGCACTGGGGGCAGGAGGAAGACTAGATTGGAGTTGGTAAGAGTGTGGTGTGGTGGTGAGCACCTGTCATCCCAGTTGCTTGGAAGGTTGAAGTAGAAGGATCGCCTGAGTCCAGCAGGTCGAGGCTGCAGTGGCCGTGAACGTGCCACTGTTCTCCAGCCTGGGTGGCAAAAGTGAGACTCCAATTGAAAAAAACAAAAGAAAAAGAGCAGAGGAAAGATATCATTTAGTTCACTGACACAGTAGCCTGGATCATTATTCTCTCTCTCTCTCTCTCTCATTCTCCTTCTGTCTCCCTTCCTCCCTCACTTCCTCCCTCTCCTCCCTCTTTCTCCTTCTTTCCTTCCTTCCTTCCTTCCTTCCTTCCTTCCTTCCTTCCTTCCTTCCTTTCTTCCTTCCTTCCTTCCTTCTTTCCTTCTTTCTTTCCAGTTAGTTTCTCACTCTGTTACCTAGACTGGAGTGCAATAACACAATCCTTATTCACTGCAGGTTCAAACTCCTGGGTTCAAGCCATCCTCCCTCATCAGCTTCCCGAGTAGCTGGAACTACTGGTGCATGCCACCATGCCTGTCTAATTTTTTAAAAAATTTTATTGTAGAGACGAAGTCACACTGTGTTTCCCAGACTGATTTTGAACTCCTGGACTCAAGCAATTCTCCTGCTTCAGCCTCTCCATGTGTTAGGATTACAAGCATGAGCCACTGCACCCAGCCTGGATCTCTGTTTCCTGAGCATTGCTCTGTAATGGGCACTGGCCTGGGTACTAGGGTTACAGTAGTGAATAACCAGATAAAATATTTATCGTTACATAATTTATATTCTAGTAGGAGGAGGCAGAAATAAATGTATACATCAAGTGGTGGTGAGCACGAAGATACAAAAATTAAGCAGGGTGAGGGGACAGAAAGTGATGAGGGTGCCATTTTAGAGAGACTGACTCAAGGAAGACTCTCTGAAGAAGTGACACTTGAGTAAAGACCTGAATGAGGTGATAGATGAAGCTTTGCAGCTGGCTATATGCAGGACTGTATTTAAACCCTAGGACACAGTAGGTTTCCTGAAGTAGGTGTGAAAGGATGGGCACAGTGGTGACAAGCTGAGTAAGCAAAAGAGAACATGTTAAAAGATGAGATTAGAGAGGTACCAAGTGTCAGAACATGGCAGGCCTTATAGGCCACTTCAGATTTTCTCTGGAGTATGTTGGTAAGCCACTGGAGGATTTTGAACTAATAAGTGGTATAATCTGAGTTATAGTTTTAAACTGATCATTCTGGCTGTTCTGTAAAGCATAGACAAATTAAGAGAGATGAGGGTAGTTTGTTACATAGCAATACATAACTGAAACAACGTGTGTGTGTGTGTGTGTGTGTGTGTGTGGTGAGAGAGAGAGAGACTGTTTCTGATCCACTGGACTATTTAGTCTGTTTTCTGGGTTAGTGTCACACTGCTTTTAACACTCTGGCCTTGTAGTCTGACTTAATAATTGATAACTGACAGAATGACACTGAAGTTTTGATTGTACAACACTGGCATAGCTTTCTTGCAGCATTATATCAAAGCTGGATAATCTTTTAGTGGAGAATTTTTGTGGGTATAATTTAGGATTCATATAAATCATCATATTGCTCTTTAACAATAAGAGCATCTTTGGCAAAATGGATTATTTAGGATCTTCTACAATTTGGTCTCCAACCACGTGTCTGGCCTTGTCTCACCCTTTTATTATTTGTGAAGTAAGCATGTCCTACATTCCGATCCAACCCAAGTCCACTGAATATATTCTGCACTTGCCTGTTTTCACGCCTTCCTTTGAATATGCAGTTTCTTCCTGGATACTCCCTGTTCCTCAGGGCTACATATGAAAATTCTGCCCATTCTACAAGTTTCATCTCAAATACTACTTTCTCCATGAAGTCTTTGCTGATACCCCTGATGGATATGATCTCTTGATGCCATTTGCTTGGTGTTTTCCTTCTGGCCCAGATATTACTGGACCTTGTCAGAAGCATTTGTGCACCTGCCTATGAAATCCTTGAGAGCAGAGCTTGACTTTTTCTATTTTCAGTCTCTCCAGTACTCCCAAATAGTGCTCAATAATTACTTGGTGAGCTGAATTTAATGGACTAATTTGGATGTACTATGTACTACTATCACATCTCTTATTCCCAGGCAGAACAAGGTCTGTTTCTGGAATCTAGCAGAAACCAAGTTGCTTCAAAATGTTGAGTATGAATTCTGCCTTCTGTTTGTTGTTACCTTTTTTCTTTTTTCTAGAAGCTTGTTTACTGATAGAACTTGAGTCATATTGGATCTGTGACCAGTTGAAAATGTGTTTTCTTTAAATGCCTGTTTAAGTGTTTCATACACAGCATCTTCATGTCCTTTTTGACTTAGTTTTAGTGGCAGGGCAATTTAATGGTGAATATACTGATTTTTTGGCTTCATTTTGATCAAACGACTGGTAGATTGACTTTGTTTTGGCATCCAGGAGACTTAGCCAGAGGTTAGTGACTATAGACAGAACTGGTGGACTCAGAAGACAACAACAACACTATTACCTGCTTTTCTGCTTAAAGATGAGAAACAGGCTGTTACTGAGGGTAATTGCTGCATTTTCAGGGACACAAAGTGACCAGTAGTATATTCTGAGCTATGAAATAGCAATCTATGCTTTCATATGGCTCTATTACATTTCATGAAACATAATAAAACATTTTCAGCTTAAACTGTGTTTCTTTGGAGTATTATAGAAATTATAGAGACAAAGAGGTGAATTAGATGACACCTCTGGGCATTGTTATAATACTGAAACCTTAGGGAAAGGATAGTATGGTGGATAGCATATTTGACCTTAGACAAGTACAAGTACATCTTTCTCGGTTTTCTTTCATTTTTATTCATTCATTCATTTATCCTCACTGGTGAAGATCGGAAATATCACCCACTTTGCATGGTATTTTTCAGAATTAAAAGAATGTGCCTAATCATCCCTGGCACAAAACTATATACTTGCTAAGCAAATTCCTTTATCCTTTCTTCGCTACAAAAAGATGAATATTCTTCAAATAAATATTTAGGTAGAAAGACAAACATCTGTTTTCCAAGTGAATTCTGCATCCTATAAAGGAAGACAGCATACATTCTCAAATGAATAAACAGAGTCTGTGTATAAGGTCCTTGCTATGCCAAGTGTGGGTTGTGAACCAGCTGTATTAGCATCACCTAGGAGCTTGCAAGATACCTCAATCTCAGATCTCACCCCAGACCCACAGAATCAGAATCTGTATTTTAACAAGATCCCAAGATGAGTTATACGCACACTAAACTTTGAGAAACACAGCTCTAGGTACTTCATTTCAGAAAAGTACAGAAAACAATTCTACAGCATTGTGTTTCAACAAATGAAACTCTACATTGCACCTGTGATTAAAACAATGGCAATGACTATATCTGTGTTTGCAATATTTTAGTGAGTTTCACAACAGAAAAGAGAAAATAAAATTCAACATTTGAAAGTTTTCAGTAGGACATCAGTACCTTTTTTGTTTTGTTTAGTGTTATTTCTGAGTCAGAGTCTCACTCTGTCACCCAAGCTGGAGTGCAGTGGCACACTCACGGCCACTGCCACTTCAGTCTGCTGGGCTCAGGTGATCTTCCACCTCATCCTTCCAAGTAGCTTGAACTATAGTCGTACACCACCACGCCCAGCTAATTTTTTGATTTATTGTAGAGATGAGGTCTCGCCAAGTTGCCCAGGCTGGTCTCAAACCCTTGGACTCAAGCAATCCTCTAGCTTTTGCCTCCCAAAGTGCTAGGGATCACAGGCATGAGCCACTGTGCCTGGCACTTTTGTTCTTAATATTGCCTGATCATTGCCTTAGGTGTTAGCAAGGAGAAGAGAGCACTCTGTTTATGTATGCAGAAGACATACTATCTAAAATAAAAACATGCATTCTTGTTGTTTCTTTCAAAAAGGCACAGTTTAAATTATGTGTTAAATGCATTCATTTGGTTTGTAAAGTTCACAGATATGTTATTTTACATAAATTCTAAGATTTTGAAAGTGGTGACTCTCAGCATATACTAAAAACCTTTCCCAGCCCATGGTAGGAATATAATAGTTCACCTGCTGGGGCTAATTTCCAAATAGGTGGAAGTGCCTGGCAACACTGTATTTTAGCCAAACAAATTGCACAGCCTCCATTTTTAAAATGCGGTTTATATGGACTAATGCTTTTCCTTTGCCACTCTACATATCAAGCTACTTTTAATCACAAACAGGACATGAAATTCATGTTCAAATATTAGAAGTCCCAATAATTTATAATTCTGGAAAAGCCCTTCTTAGTGGCCACCTTTGTAGGCTTACAAGGCAGCTTTCATTTATTCTTTTATTTTAATTTACTTTACTACTTTGCTTAATTCCCTGTCCATTTCAATCCTGAGCAGTATAAAAATGAATAATAGAAGAAATTTAGAAAAGTATGACTTTCAAAAGTGTGATTATTCCCAGTAAGTTTAGCAGTAAATTATTTTTGTGTATTTTTTGTTGGCCAAAGAACTTGGCCAAATAACATGTGAACAAGAACACTAACTAAACAATGAAACATTTACAAAATAACTACAGCTAGTTCAAGGTTTAACTACTGTATTCGTGATGCTTCTCCAGAGAAACAGGAACAATTTATACACACACACACACACACACACAGAGCAAGAGAGAGAGAGAGAGAGAGAGAGAGAGAGAGAGAGAGAGAGAGAGAGAGAGACAGAGCGAGAGAGTGAGTGAGAGAGAGAGAGAGAGAGAATTTCTCTCTATATAGGCATATAAAAAGGACACAACTTATTTGAATCAGTTCATGAGATTATGGAGGTCAAGAAATCCCATGATTTGCAAACTAGAGAACTAGAGAAGCCAGGAGTGTAACCCAGTCTGAGTATGAAAACCTGAGAACCAAGGGAACCGATGGTGTAATTCTCAGTCCAAAGCCAAAGGTCTGAGAAACTGGGGTGCCTCTGGTGTAAGTCCTGGGGAGAGAAGACCAGATAACCTGGAATTGGAATGTCCGAGGACAGTAGAAAATGAATATCCCAGCTCCAGAAGAAAGAGCGAATTCACCCTTCTTCTGCCTTGCCTTTTTGTTCTATCCAGGCCCTCAGCCAATTGGATGGTGCCTGTCCACATTGGTTAGGGTAAATCTTCTTTACTGAGTCCACTGAATTAAATGCCAATCATTTCTGGAAATATCTTCACAGACATTCATATCTAGAAATAATCATTCACCAGGTATCTCTTAATCCAGCCAAGTTGACACCCAAAAATAACCATCACAAATACCATCTTGATGCTGATGGCTGCAAGTATCTCCCTGCTTTCCTACAGAAAGCAATCCTGAAGAATACATGCAAAAGTTCAATATACAAGAGTAAAACAATAGATTCACATGTTATTCGGGACGTGGGAGGGAGTTCATGCCAATGAGACGCAAAGATCTGCAATTATACTTTACCTTCTAGTCACAATTTTCAAACAGATTTTTATAATTTTATCTTCCATACTTTCATTCCTTTTGTTCACAATTGAAGACAAAAATGGTTTCAGCCCACTGAGCATCCATTTGAAGCTAAATATTTGCTATATTACAACATATTCAGTGTTTTTCATTTTTTTCTTGATTATGTTTGAGATGCTGTTTCTTGCCATTTTTATTAATGCTTTTGTTTTTCTAAATTTTGAACTTCCATTAATTCTTATGAGGAAAAATGGAATAAAATATTCCAAAATGAGCCCCATAACATTACTGAACATACAGGTCAAACTCGTTGAAATTGTTGTCAGGCAAACAGGGCCACCATGCAATAGACTGAAATGCTAATTTGTTAGCTGAATTTGGAAATGAATGTGGGTTGGAGCTGTTGGTGAATAGTATATAAAAACATATGCTACTAAAGTCAAATGTATGGAACTGAAATTCCAGCTATATTAACAACCCAGACCCTCCTCCCAAGCTCCAGGTCTGTATGCTCAACTGCCTACTAGAAATCTGGCTGTTCCAGATGTGCCTCAAATGAAACAGTCCAAAACTGAACTCATTTCCCCCTTAGTGCTCCCATCAAACTATTTCTTCTCGTGGATTCTCTATATCTCATAATGACTGCACTATTCACACAATCATTGATGCCAAAAGCCTGGATGTTACTCAAGATCCTTTTTATTACTTTTCTTTCACCAATCTGTTACTTAAACAATTCCTACTGATCATCGCCCTTCTTAATATATGTCTTAGTCAATGTCTTTATTTCTACCCCTTTAGTTCAGGCATTCATCATCTCACACCCGGATTATTCCATCAGCCTCCTCTCCTTCTTCCCCTTACTACTACTTCTTTTTTTTTTTTTTTTTTGTTTTGAGTTAGAGTCCCACTGTCGCCCAGGCTGAAGTGCTACCACAGCCTCTCGACCTGTTGGGCTTAGGTGATCCTTCTGTCTCAGTCTTCCAAGTAGCTGTAACTATAGGTGCACCACCATGCCTGGCTAATGTTTTGATTTATTGTAGAGATGAGGTCTTGCCAAGTTGCCCAGGCTGGTCTTGAATTCTTGAGATCAGGCAATCCTCTCACCTCTGCCTCTTAAAGTGCTGAGATTACAGGCATGAGCCATTGTGCCTGGCAAGCCTCATTACTACTCATTTTTTAAGACTCCTTCTCACAGAAACTTTCCTCACCCCACTCACCTTATCCAACTGAAAACTAGATGCTTCTCCAAAGTACATCTAAATTCCCCATTTGGAGCACTTAACCTGACATTTTTGTAATTGACTGTTCTATTTTGCTTCTCTAACTCCTTCACAATTCTTTGGGATACTAGAAGGCAGGGACTTTGTTTTGCTCTCCACTGAATTTCCAGCACCTAGAACAGGGCTTAGCACATAGTAGGCATTCAATAAAACATCTGGTGAATTGAAAAGAGAATGCAACATTGTGGAGAATGCCAGAATACGAGCTCCTTCAGTCAATTTAGTAGAAAAAATGGACAATGGTTCTTAATGCCAAGTAGGCAAATCAACTAAGTGATTGAGTTTTTCACCTACTCACATTTGTGCTCCAGTATGAAAACTCATCACTAATTGCTTTAATCACAGCACTTCAAAGACCTAAATGAAGCCATTCAATGAAGGAGAGTAAGAGAGAATAGTAATTGCCAGTATCCCAGAAGAATGACCACAGCCTTTTCAGAAGTAATTTGAAATCGGGTCAAAGGAACAAGAATTAATGGCATCAAATCTTCAGCACTGTGCTAGATTTGGATGAGGAGGAGAAAGAAATGGTAAAGTGTAAATTACTATTTTTGTCTTCTAGTAATTGAACCATATTACCAAAGAGAAAAGTCTCATACATGTGAAACAATTAGAGACTGATAAGATTAGGTCATAGCCCCAGAAGAGAATCAATGCCAGATCAGTCTAGATATACCAAAATTATATCTCCCCAAAGTATGGTGGCCCATACCATGGCTGTGAATGTCCTATGTAGTAATATTCCTGCCAATTTTCAACACTATTCAATTCAAAAATTTATTATGGCAGTATATAACCAACCTATTAATAATTAGGCACAGGGATTTGGTTCAAGAAATACCGTCAGAAAGCCCAGCCTAGCCAAGGTGAAGTCTCCAGTGCTGAAAGGTGATCAGAGGTAAGATGTCTTGGTGCAATTTAGTGCACTTGGATCAACTAAAAGCTACCTGGATTTCTACCGTCTTTTCCCTGCTGAAAGTGACAAGTATGGCTGCTTTCTCCTTTCTTTGCATAAATCATTATTGTAGAATGTTACTTGCCACAACTGTCAGCAAATGATTTTCATTTTTAGATTTGACAACCTTGGCAAGGCCTGTATAGGACTGTAAGATTGAATGGGGACAGAACTTTATGCAAAAGATGAGGGCAAGCTGAGCTTCTCCCTGGCCTAGGAGTAGAGTAAACCATAAAAACCAGTTGAAATTGGGGACGAATTAGGAGCCACAATCCCTGGTATGTAGCTGGAGCTAGACTCACATTGTGCAACACAGTGGCCACCAGCCACATACTAGCCAAAATACCAGCTCTTTCAGTCAATTCAGTGGAAAAAACCAGTTAACAGTTCTTTTTTTTATTATAAAGATGTGGGGTACAATGCAGGGTTAGGTATACAAACGTTGATTATGCAGGTACCCTTGTTGATGAGGTATGCCCCTCCCTCCCCTAGCAGTTTCCCTCAACTGCCAATCCCACTTCCCTCTTCTGACAGTTTCCCACTACTGTCAATCACTTTCTTATAGTATTATAATTGTTCCAGGTCCATTTATGAGTGAGAACATATGGTATTCTGTTCTTTGGTTCTGTGATAGATCACTGAGTATGATCGACACCATTCAAGTTTCTGCAAAATCCATATGTTTGTCTTTTTTTTTTTTTTTTTTTTGAGTTGGAGTCTCACTCTGTCGCCCAGACTGGAGTGCAGTGGCCGCTCCCGGCCACTGCAGCCTCGACCCGCTGGGTTCCAGTGATCCTTCCACCTCAGCCTTCCAAGTAGCCGGAATTACAGGCATGCGCTACCACGCCCGGCTGATTTTTTGATTTATTGTAGAGATGAGGTCTCGCTGCCCAGGCGGGTCTCGAACCCGCGGGCTCAGGCAATCCACTCACCTCAGCCTCCCAAAGGCGCGGGATTACAGGCTGAGCCACCGAGCCCGGCTTGTTTGTCCTTTTTTATGGCTGCATAACATTCCATTGCGCATATGTATCATATTTTTTTAATCCAGTCCAGCTTTGATGGGCAACATGCTTAGTTCCATGTTTTTGCTATTGTGAATAGAGCTACAACAAACATACGTGTGCAGGTACCTTTTTGGCAGAATGATTTGAGTTCCTCAGGGTATATTCCCAATAGGGGAATTGCTGGGTCATATGGAAGGTCAATTTCTAGTTCTTTCAGAAATCACCACACTGTCTTCCAATGAGATTGCACTAGTTTGCATTCCCACCAGCAGTGTAGGAGCGTTCCTTTTTCTCTGTATCCTCACCAGTATCTGTTGTTGTCTGTTTTGTTAATGATGGTCATTCTTACTGGGGTTAGGTGGTATCTCAGTGTGGTTTTGATTTGCATTTCTCTGATGATGAGTGAAGCTGAGCACTTTTTCATGTGTCTGTTGGCTGCTGCTTCTTTTGAGAAGTGTCTATTCATATCTTTTGCCCACTTTTGAAAGGGGGTGTTTGTTTTTTTCCTTTCCAGCCAACAGTTCTTAATGCCAAGTAGACAAATCAGTGAGGTGACTAAGCATTTGAAATGTGACTAGTTTTAATTGAGATGTGCTATAAGGGTCAAATACCCACTTGATTATAAGAATTTAGTATGAAACAGATATAAATTAATAACTTTGTTAACTTTATACTATTTTATGTTAATAAAGTTTGTGATATGTTATGCTAAATAAAATATATTATGTAAAATTAATGTCAGTTTTTTTTTTCATTAATTTCAGATTCTCACTCTCACTCAGGCTGAAGTGCAGTAGTGCTATCATAGCTCACTGCAGCCTTGAACTCTTGTACTCAAGGGTTCAGCCTCGCAAGTAGATGGAACTACAGGTTCATGCTATCACACCTGACTTTTTTTTCCACAGACACAGGAAATGTTTCTGTGTTTCCCAGTTGGTCTTGAATGCCGGGACTCAAGTGATCTCCTTGGCCTCCCAAAAACACTTGGGTTGCAGGCATGAACCATCACATCATATCTCAATCTTTCTTTTTTTTTTTTTTTTTTGAGATGGAGTCTCACTCTGTCACCCAGGCTGGAGTGCAGTGGCATGCTCACAGCCACCACCACCTTGACCTGCCGGGTTCAGATGATCCTTCTGCCTTAGCTTTCCAAGTAGTTGAAACTACAGGTGCATGCCACCACACTCGGATAATTTTTTAGTTTATTGTAGAGATAAGGTCTCGCCAAGTTGCCCAGGCTGGTCTCAAAACCCTGGGCTCAGGCAATCCTCTCACTTCTGCCTCCCGAAGTGCTGGGATGACAGGCGTGAGACACAGCACTCGGCCAACCTCACCTTTTTAAAATGGAGCTACTGGGAAAATAAAAATGACCTATGTGGCTTGCATTATATTTCTACTGGTTGTGGCTAATCTAAAATTATTCAATGCAGAATCATGATGTGAACCTCAGGAATCAAGTTATTGTTTCATAGTTAAATACCTCAACCTTTATTTCCTTGTTCATTTATTTCTGGTAACAGCATGAATGGCTGTTGTCCCCAGACTTGCTGGCCACTGGGAGCCTTGGAGTCTGCTCTTGTCCAAGACAACTAAGGCTTGGGTGATGGAAAGATATATTCACTTGCTGTTGCTGGTAGAAAATGCTATATTGCCAAATGCTGCTCTCAGGAGGTGAAATGAAAAACAACAACAACAACTTTCAGTTCATCTTTAGATGGTCATATAAATCTTGCGCCCCCCACTGCAACAAAAATATTGCAATAACAAAGCATTTATTCAACCAAAAAGTATCCTAAAGTCTTCTGCACCTGTAAGGAAACCTGCTGCCAATAAGGCATTAAATCTGAGGGAAACATTTCTGCAATTACTGATCAAATACAATACAGCTAAATTTCACCTCCAGCATATCATTTTGATAATGGGTATGGAAATTATTCATTCAATAGCTATTCAAAAATAACTCAGGAAGATTGGTTACTAGATACTTCACAGACCTTCAGAATAATCCTTTCTAATCAGGCTGGTGAGAATTCAATAGGCAACATTTGCCTTGGACAAAATAACCTTTTGAGTGGTTGCAGGGCTGTGAGCTTGCTTGCTTCTTCTCCCACTTGCTGTCCAGGAGGTGAAAGTACAAACAGGCAAAAAGTCAGGGACTGTGTCCCTGTGGACTGAGCTGCTGCCCAATACCCACCAAATCTCGGTGCAGACAGCTGTGCCTGAAAGTTAAGTGAGGAGCCTCAGTACTTATCAATCAGGAATCAGCAGGGCTTCTAGAGTCATCCTCATTAAATTTAAAGTATATTCTCTCCCCAGCAGCAAACGTCTCCATCGCCATCCATTTCTGCACAGCCAATTTTAGGCAATCAAAGAGTGTTGGCTTCATCACAGTCTCCGAAGAGATTTCTAGCTTGACACAGCTCTTCTCAGCTTGCCTGATCTTTGACAACCAGTAGCTATCTTCCCCTAGTCACCACCAACTCATTCCTGCCTCTAAGCCATTTCCTATCCTTTTATCTTTGTACTGCCTTTCACAGGTCAGAGTGTTTTGTCCATAAAAGATGCCACTCCTACCTGTTCTAACAGAAATGTTCCTCCATTCTTATCCATTTCTGGGTCCTCCATATCCTAACCCTCACTTGAATAATGTTTGATGTCTACTTGATCACTTACTCAAGGCCACGTGGTGAGGTTGAAAAGAGCACAGTTACTATATTGCAATCAGGAAACATTGCTCTACATCTGATAAGTATGTGACACCCAGGGAAGTCACTTAACCAATTTGTGCCTCGGTTTCTTTTTTTTAATATTTTAATTTTTTAGTTTCTTTAACTGTAACCTGGAGATAATTTTAACTCCTTCCTTAAGGTGTTAGTGTGCGACTCAAATGAAACACTTACAAAGTATAAAAGTGTTATAGACTTTTGTTCAGTAGTCCATCAAGCATTTAATGAGTCCCTATTTAGTTCAAGGCAGAAGAAGAGGAGTTGAGTTATTATGACAAACAAGGCTCATCTCTTACCATCTGGGGGCTCACAGCCTTGGGCAAGACCTGCACACACAGCTAACTCTAATAGGTGGTAAAGTGAAATGAGTGCTGTAAGTGGTACGAGTAGATTTCACAGTTATAGTAACCCAGGAGCAGAGTGATTCATCTGAGCTTCAGTTGGGGAAAGTGGAAGAGGAAGTGTTGACTACAGAGACGAGATAGCATTTGTATTGAACCGGAAGCATGACATAGTGGAGGAGGGGAAAGGCAGAATGAGAGTGGTGAACAGCCGCAAATGGATTTGGGAAATACCTAGTGCCTTGTGGGACTGGAGAACAGGGTTTAGAAAGGACTGCAGGAAGATACATCTGACTGTGGCTGGAAAGGTGGGCCCGAATGAGCTAGTGGTGGACTTGGAAGGCGTACCAAAGATTTGAGTTCCAGTCAAATCTGAGGGTAAGCTCAAGAAATTGTTTGGAGCAGTTTCTCACTTTGGAAAGCTCACTCTAGTGGTTGACTGGAGAATGAAAGGAACATGTACAGGACTAGAGATAGGAAGAACAGGTAACAGATTACTTAAACAAAAATCGTATAAACCAGAATTTCCCTATGGGTCCCTCGGAGTTCTAGTCCCAAGACAGTCTCTGTGAAGCCTGGCCCCTATGATCAAGTTAGGAAGTGCTATACATTGCAGGGCCCTCTTGAATAATCATAAAACATATCAGCATATTCTTCTAGACTCTAGGAAGTATTTGCTTATTTTTAAAAATGTATGTATTTTAAAATTGATATAAAATTGTATGTATAATTTACAACGTGATATTTTGAAGCAGATGCATATTTTGGAATAGTTAAATCCAGCTAATTAACAAATGCGTTTGTTATATACTTATCTTTTTTAGTGATGAGAGCACCGAACATCCATGATCTTAGCCATTTTTCAAGAATACAGCATATCATCATCAATTATAGTTTCCATGCTATACTATAGATCTCTCGAACTTATTTCTTTTATCTAACTGTAAATATATATTATTTGGTCAATATCTCCCCAAACTTCTCTCTCCACAACCACCCAAGGATCTTGTAACCATCATTCTTGGCTCTACTTCTATGAGAGCAACTTTTTTAGATTTCACATATGAGTGTGATGATGCAATATTTATCTTTCTGTGCCTGGCTTATTTCACTTAACATAATGTCCTCCAGATTTATCCATGTTGCTGCAACAGAAACATTTCTTCCTTTTTAAAGGCTGAGTAGTATTCCATTGTGTGTGTGTGTGTATATATATGTATATATATATGTGTATATATATACGAATATATATGTATATATGTATATATATGTGTATATATATATATGAATGGATGAAGAAAAATGTGATATATATATATATAATGTATTTTTCTTCATCCATTCGTCCATTAATGAGCAATCAGATTTTTTTCATATCTTGGCTATTGCAAATAATGCTGCAATAAACATGAAAGATCAGATCTCTCTACAATCTCTATAAGGTGCTGATTTCTTTTGGGTATACACCCAGAAGAAAGATTACTGGATCGTATGGTAGTTCAAATATAATTTTTCTGAAGAAACTTCATACTGTTTTCCATAATGGCTTTACTAATTTACATTCTTTTCAACAGTGTGCCAGGGTTTTCTTTTCTCTACATCCCCTTGCCAATACTTTTAATCTTTCATCTTATTGATAATAGCTGTTCTAACAGAAATGAAGAGATATCTTATTGTGGTTTTGATTTGTGTTTTTCTGATGAAGTCTTTGCTTAATCTGGCATTCTCTAGACTTAATTGACCACAGAATTCTTCTTTTTCTTCCACAGTAGACCCTGAAAAGTTAGTGCCCATCTGTGTCAAGGTTATGAAAGACCTATAAACTGCTATAGATTGGAAGAGACTAAGGAGACTTGGTAAATCAATGACACATGAAATCCTGGGTTAGAGTCTGGAACAGAAAAAAAGGACATTAGTGGGAAAACTGGTGAAATCCAAGTAAAGTCTGGAGTTTAGTTAATAGCATTGTACTAATGTTAATTTCTCAGGTTTGACAAATTCCCCATGGTTATGTAAGATGTTAGCATTAGAGGAAGCTGAATGAACAATATACAGAAGCTTTTTACACTCTTTGCAATTCTTCTGTAAATCTACAACGAACTCAAACTAAAAAGTTTAAAAAACACTAGTGTTCACCAAAACAGTCCCTGGTAAATTGTGGTATAAATTGGCTTTTAGCACAATTTTGGTTTAATATTGTATTTCATTTTCTTGACATTGGGGAAAATAATCCTTTATTTTTATAAAACAATTAAAACTCTCAAAATTTTACTGCTAATATAAATAAAACATCTTGCACTTCACAGAGATGCAATAAATCTTAGTCTCCCTTTCTATCCCTTTCTTTAATTTAGAAAACAAAATTGCCGAGTAATTATTTAGAAACACTAATTTATTTGACCAGAAAGTTACATTTAAAAGTTGGAGAGTTAAATGAAAGTTTGTTCCCCTTCCACAGCAGGCAGAGGATACGAAAAATGACATTTAACACTTGGTTATTATGACTTCTTAGGAAAGAGAGAAGTTGAGGCTGTGCAGTGGCCCAGGTTCTGTTTCATCACTGTGTTATTTAATAATACAAGGTCACAATTAAGTTTGCAAACACATCCCAGAAAAAGTGCTACATACCTTATTGCTGAATATCACTATGGTCACCTTTGAAGTACTCCCCTTGGAAAGCTATGCGCTGATATCAGCGCCTAGTCCACCCATCAAAACAATTTTGGAACTCTTTTTCTGAAATGGTCATCAGTGCTGTTGTGAGAATGTCAGAGTTTGAGTTAGAGCAACAAACAAACATTAAATTTCTTGTTAAACTTGGCAAGAGTGGAAGTAAAATCAGGAATTTATTAGTCCAAGTTTATGAGAATAATACCATGAGGAAAACAGCAGTATACAAATGGATTAAACATTTTTCTGAGGAGAGAAAGCATCACTGATGAAGAGAGGTCAGGATGGTCAGTAACGAGCAGAACTGACAAAAATATTGCAAAAATTTATCAAATTGTACATCAAAACTGTTGGCTGACTATAAGAAGCATACCAGACCAAATAAACATCAATAGAGAAACAGTTAGGAAAACCTTAACTGAAAATCTTGGCATGAGAAAGGAGTGTACAAAAATTGTCCCATAGGAGTTCTTGCATCATGACAATGCACCAGCTCACACAGCACAATCTGTGAGGGAGTTTTGAGCCAGTAAACAAATAACGGTATTGGAACACCCTCCCTACTCACCTGATCTGGTCCCCAATGACTTTTTTCTTTACTGAAGATAAAGGAAATATTTAAAGGAAGACATTTTGATGACATTCAGGACATCAAAAGTAATACAATGACAGCTCTGATGGCCATTCCAGAAAAAGAATTCCAAAATTGCTTTGTTGAGTGGACTAGGCACTGGCATTGGTGTATAGCTTCCGAAAGGGAGTACTTTGAAGGTGTCCATATTGGTATTTAGCAATGAGATATGTGGCACTTTTTCTAGGAGGAGTTCACAAACTTCATTGTCATACCTTGTAGATAGAAAAGCATAAGATAGTGCTGCATTTTCAAGTATCCAAAATAACCTCATACTTTTTCAGAATATGGAATAAATAAATGATACATAACTTATACAGATAATACAATAAATTAAGTTTTAAAAGGAAATTGGTAACATAAAATGAACAAGTGGAGTCACCATTCAAGTGTAGGTGACATCCTCTAGTCCATCAAAACATGTACATGTGCAGACACTTGTGTTCTCCTCCTCCTCAGCAGTCCACCAGCTTTATCAGCAATTTTGGAGAGATGATCACTAATGGGCTTAAACCAAATCAATTGCATTTTGTGAGGCTGCAACCCAAGAGGCTTGTGGGTCAATCTGGAGAATATGGCACTACTGCCTTGAGGTTATCACCCCTTACCACCCCTGGAGATGTGCTGAGGGCACCTGAAATCCCTCCAGGAGCATCTCTGACAGTATCTATTTAATTTTATTTTAGTTGTTGGGTACAAGTGAGGAATTGCTACATAAGTAAGTTGCATGTAGGTGAAGTTTGGGCTTTTAGCTGGCCCTCTCTACCCACCTGATAGTGGACCAGGTACCCGGTGTGTTGCTACGTGTCCCCTGCCTTCTTCCTTCCCTCCTTCCCTCCCTCCTTTAGCAGTTCTGACAGCATCTTCGACTTGTCAACTTTATTCTTTCATTTCACGTGTTTTAATCTGTGTTGAGAGAAAATAATGTCCTGACCACTAACAGTTCGTGAGACTTTAAATAAATGATTCTGTCCAGACTGCTTGAGGGGGTAGGGAAAGGAGGGGTAATACTGCTGCTCCTTGAAAATCTAAGCCTTCGGTCCCTCTATTGTCAGTAATTATACCCCAAGGTGAGTAAAGGCAACCAATGTTTCTGATGGAACCTCAGTTAAAACCTGGTGTCAGATTAGGTGCAGTAGAAGATGGTGTGTACCCAAGCTGGGCCTAGAGCAGTCAGGAAAATAGTAAAGTAAAAAACTGCTCCTGCAAGAGTGGGAGGAGATAGCTAGGGGAGAGGCCCTGACCAGCTGGAACTCAAGTCCAAGATAAAATCTTGCCAACTCAAGATACCAATATCTCAAAGGACCATAAGCGAAAATTCAGATACCTCATCTTTTCCTTTGGAGAAATAGGACTTTCCTTACTGATGTTCATGATATAAATGGCTTTATTTGACTTCATGTCTTTAGGTCCCTAAGGAGGACAAACTAGGATCTAGATGAAGCTAGAAGGAAGCCGATTTTAGACCAAAGTAAGAAAGAACTTGTAAGCGGTAAGACTTGACTAAAGATACATTTGACTGCCTCAGGGTATAGTGAGCTCACTCAGGGAATATCTGAAGCAGAAGATGAAATGCTTATTCTTTAAATGAAAATGTTTCCATTTGGCAGGAAAGGTGTGGAGGAAAGTCAAACATACTGAGAGAGTGAGACCCTCAAACGATGCTCCTTAAAGCAAAGATCCATTTATTCAATTTTGACAAACAAAGACACACACACACACACACACACACACACACACACACACACACACACACACAGGCACATACACCTGACCTCAGTTCAGGGCCTTTCTAGCAAGCAGACTTGAAATTTGTTTAAGTGTACCACTGAGTGGGTGTGTGCATGAAGAATTATGTGCTTGTGTGCATGTTGGGTGGCAGGAGTCGCCTAATGTTAGGGGGAAAAGAAGATTCTGTTGATATGGAAAACCAACTGAGCCTCCCACGTGCCCCGTTGTCTTTTCCATCTTGCCTGAAACTCCAGTCCCGGTTTGCTTCCACATGGACCCCAACCACTCCTGCGTTGCTGATGACTCTGTGCCTGCCCTGGCTCCTGCAAGTGCAAAGAGTGCAGATGCGCTTCCTGCAAGAAGAGCTGTTACTCCTGCTGCCCCGTGGGCTGCGCCAAGTGTGTCCAGGACTGCGTCTGCAGAGGCATTGGACAAGTACAGTTGTCGCTCCTGATGTCGGGAGACCCTGATCTAAGATGGAGTGGAGCAATGTGTATAAACTGGGATTTTTTCTCATACACCCCATCCCTTTGCTAAATTTATTTTTCTTTGAAACACATGAATGATAATAAAGTTTATTGATTTAAAAAAAATAAAACCAACCAATGTAACTTTATTTCTAGTCATTTAGTTCTTCCTTATAAAGTTCCCTGTTAGACTGAAAAACAAAGAAAATGAATATTCTATTAATGATAATAATTATTTAAAAATAGCTAGTATTTAAGTGTTCATTATGACCTGGGCTAAGAACTCCACCTAAATGTATTTGTTTAATCCTCATCAGAGTTTTCTGAGGTATTCACTATGTTAACATCCATTGTATATATGTATGTATGTATGTATCTATCTATTTATAGAAAACGTCTCGCTCTATCATCCAAGTTGGAGAACACTGCCACAATCATAGTTTACTATAACATCAAACTCGTGGGCTCAGCTTGAGCAATCCTCCTGCCTCGGCATTCTGAGTAGCTGGGGCTAAAGGCACACACCACCATGCCTAGTTATTTAAAACAATTTTTTTTTGTACAGATGCAGTCTTGCCCAGGCTGGTCTCAAGCTCCTAGTTCAAGCAATCCTCTTGCCTCAGCCTTCCAAAATGATGGGCTTATAGGCATGAGTCACTGTGTTCAGTCCACTTCCATTTTATAGATGAATACATCGATGCTCAGAAAAGTAAAATTATTGACCAAAGTTCCACAGCTATTAATGGCAGAGGATTAGAAATTACACAGTCCTACTCCAGAAACTGTGTTATTACCTGCTAAGCAGTACTGCCAACTTATACTTAAATCAGGAGTGTCACGACCTAGAGAAGTAAGCTGCTGTTTGAGGATCCACAGATTCAGGAGAAAATTAAAAGAATTGTGATACAGTAGGCAAGGACTTTTTTAAATCTTACTTTCCACTGTCCCTATGTCAGACCTGTAGGTCCAGCATGTAGGGATGGGCAAGGCACCATAGGAACCAGAAAAAGGTCTGGCTGTTCTCTGATCCAGACCAGCCAAGAGACAGAAACTCTGGGCAAAGATGTTCCTCTCTTTGCCAGCCTGGAGCTGTGGAGATAGTTTAATTTTCCTGCCTCTTATTTTAATCTGGAAAACAGTGATGAAAATCAGATCCTTTCACTCAGCTGTTTTGTATCTCATTAGGCACTTTGTTTTGAAACACATCTCTATCAAAGCGATGCTTGAATTAAGTCCCAATTTCATGCATTCACCATTTCTGGAATTTTTCCCAACTAAAGAGATAAGTCATAGGTTCACATTCTCAACTATTGACAGAAAATAGAATTTAACAGTGTAGAAAAGATGCTTTGTGTCTGTGTGTCATTCTCTCTAAGCAAATAAATAGAAATGAATAGAAAATATATGCCATATCTTAAAGCAGCCCTTGTAGTCTCCTTGGGTTTCTTTCTTAATGTAGAGTACTCTCAGAGCCTGCAGACAGCACAGCATCCACTCTTGGTTATTTGCCTGGTTCTGCCATAAAGGAAAGATTAATTAATGACCTCTACAGTTCAATGTATAACTATCCTTCAAATGTATTCACCCATCTTTTACTTCATTTTCTTTGTTGCTTTCCAATAGAAAAGACAACAGCACACATATTCCTGTAGAACAATAGATTATTATCCTAATTATAGTTGCCTGGTGTTTTCTACACTTTTACTGTTTTATTAAAAACAATTATCTGAGAAGAACCAATCTTTTGTAATACCTACCCTATTGTTCTCATTTCTCTCTGATTCTGATGAGGTCTTTTCAAAGAGTATTTTATTCATAATTACAGACTATGGGGCAATTGCTCAGAAACTGAGTCCAAGAGATATTTTGTTGAGATTAATTTGTCTTGTATTTCTTGATCCAATTATATCTTTAGTTTTTTTAAACTACTAGCAACTTAATGAACCTATTCCTTTTCTGAAAGCCAAGCATACTATTAGTGACAATAAGCATTAAAACATGTTTTTTAAAAATGGAATATTTTAGAAAAGCATTAAATGGAAAATATGATTTTTTTATTCATAAAATGAATCTATCCCTTGCACATAAATAAGTGGGAGAAAAATGTATCTTAAATCCAAGCATTCTTACCTGATTGTGGGGAACATTTAACAGGTATTTTACTTAGGCTTTTGGTCATCTCAGAAAAAACAAAAATCTATGGCTTTGGGACTGTGTTTTTAAAAAATCAGGCTCAGTCAAAAAATATCTGGGGGAAGAGGCTGATCAGTTCAAAGTTAGGGGCTTAAAATGACAATGCCTTGTATAGTAGGCAGTAGCATACAGATACAAAACTAATTCAACTTTCAAACTTTGTGACCATGTCCCAGAGTAATACATTTACCATCACTAGCAGTACACACATGTGCGTGTGCATATACATACACACCATATTTATTCTCTTACTACCTGGGAGGCACTGTCACATTTTTTACCACATATTATACTATCTCTATCTTTACCCATTTCTTTTCTTTCTATTGAATTTTTGTAAATGCTGGTTGTTATTTCATGACCCACTCATGAATCCTGACCAGTAGTTTAAATTTAAAGTACAGTTCTGACTTCCGGCAAGATGGCGATGGGGTAGTTTGGTCCGTGAGAACCTCTGCGAAAGAGAACACCCATAAAGACTCTTGCTCTCCCCCAGGGGCTGCGACTTTTATCATTGCCAGCCAGCTCTTCACATGTTGCTTGGCCGTAGCCATCGCCCTGCCCACGGCTCCTAGACCTGTGAAGCTCCCCCAACCACTACTAAAACCAGCACTATGACCTGCCACTGCCACACTCCACTGCTCACCCGGAGCCAGGCTCGTGGAGCTCCTTCCACACACCACTAAAGTGGTGGCTGCCACCACCACTACTGTTGCCTGCTCCCTCCTGCCCTGGGGGGCTTCCAACTTCCACCCAGCCTGGCCTGAGTAGCCCAGTGCTAAGCTGGCCTGCATTGCCTGGCAGTCTCAGGCTGCAGCAGCAAAAGAGATCAGCTGAAGCGTGAGACCAGCTCCACCCACCTCCGCCTTGGCCCATATCCCTGCTTGGGAGCCAAGGTAACAACATCAGAATGGGAGGGAGAGAAGCCCCTCCCCCATGCTAGATAGACACAAGCCAGATCTGAGTGGTAGATTGGCAGGCAGCCCAGATCTGAACCACCCTCCACAGAAGGCCAGGGGCAACTGAACCTAACTGTGACCAACTCTTCCAGCCTGCAATGACAGCTGGAAATCCGAACTAAAAGGACATTGGACTTAAAGGAAAAGTCTCAGAGTGTACTTGGTTCCCTTGTTTTGATTTTTAAAAATTCTTTGTCTGTTTGTCTTACCCATCTTTTTTTCCCTTTTCTCTCTCTTCTTACTGTTATCAATAACGTTTTCATACTTGCTTCAATTCTGTTAGTTTACTACTTTATTCTATTCTATTCTATTTTTCTTCCCTTTAGACCTCAAGTTTGTATAGGTGAAAAGTCCACCAATAAGATAGTTGGTTAGCTTGTATGTCTGTATGGTTGTATGTTTTAGGTTTTTTTGTATGTTTGCTGGTTTGTTAGTTGTTGTTGTTGTTGTTTTTCTTATTACTCGTATCTGTCTTTGTGTCTCTTTTCATTTGCTAGTTGGTACGTTTGACTGTTTTCCCACTTACTCTTCCCTCTCTCCTCCTCCCTCTTGCCCCCACTCCCTGTTCCATTCTTTTCCCATTTTAAAACTTCATTTTGCTTTCAGAAAGTAAACCTATAACCCCACTGCATGAACAGATGGCAAGGCAGCTGGAAGTGGGTTCCAGATTATCCATACACATGTCGGTGGTTACTGGGATCTGCAGATAGATTTTGAATCACAGCTCCCCCCTCAATTAAATCTCAAAACTGCAAAAAGGATCGCCCCCAACCTACAGTCCAGCTCCAGAATTGAACAAAGGCAGAGGACATACATAGAGAAGAATAGAAGATTGAATAAATAGAAGTAAAAGAAGCCCCTCCATCTCTGAATAACAGAATTAAAGAAGACGGGGAGGGGGACCCAAAAAGGGAAAAAGCGGGGAGAAAAATCTACACAAATGAAGAAAAACCAAAAGAAGAATATAGGTCTCACACAGACCCCTGGGAAGTCAGACACTGAGAAAACAGACATTGAAACACAAATAATGAAGAGCTCTCAGAATGAGTGGTCACATACAACAAATGCAGACATCAAGACATTAATAGAGAGAATAAAAAGAATTGAGGTGAAACAAGATGAAAATAGGAAGGAGCTGATAACTGAAATAACAGCAGTAAAGAATACTGTGATTGAAATAAATAACAGACCTGCCTGGGCAACTTGGCGAGACCTCATCTCTACAATAAATCAAAAAAAAATTAGCTGGGTGTGGTAGTGTATGCCTGTAGTTTCAGCTACTTGGAAGGCTGAGACAGAAGGATTGCCAGAGCCCAGCAGGTCGAGGCTATGGTGGCCAGGAGCGTGCCACTGCACTCCAGTCTGGGCGACAGAGTGAGACACCAAGTCAAAAAAACAAAAACAAAACAAAACAACAACAAAAAAGAAATAAATAACAAACTAATAAGCATGAAAATCAGAATTAGCCAAGCTGAAGAAGGAATCTCAGACCTTGAAGACCAAAATACAGAGTTAACCCAAACTGTCAAAAACATAGAAAAGAAGCTTTAAGTCAGAACAAAATCTTCAAGAGACGAACAATTACTTCAAGAGACCGAACCTAAGACTAATTGGACTTCCTGAGGCAGAAAGAGAGACAGAGACCACCCTGGAACAAACATTCCAGGGAATTATTCAAGAAAACTTCCCTCATCTCATCAATGATGCAAAAATTCAAACACAAGAGATTCAGAGAACCCCTGCAAGACAACAAATGAGAAGACCAACTCCCAGACACATCATAATTTGCCTAAAAAAGTAGGTATAAAAGAAAAATTTCAAAAGGCAGCAAGAGAAAAAGGTCAGACTACCTACCAGGGAAGACCAATTAGAATGCAGCAGATTTATCTACAGAAACCCTTCAGGTTAGAAGAGCTTGGAACCCAATCTTCACAGTTCTCAAAGATAAACCATTTCAACCAAGAATAACCTACCCAGATCTATCTAGGGCTATCAGTGGTGTATTTAAGTTCCCTGCTATAATAATGTTAGAGTCAATATCTTATTTTAGTTTATTTAGTAGTTGTTTTATAAATGCTAGTGCTCCTGTGTTGGGTGCATATATGTTTAGGATGGATATTTCTTGTTGATGAATTGAACCTTTTATCATTACGTGTGTCATTTTGCATCTTTTAAAATTTTTGATAGCTTAAAGGTCATTTTGTCTGATAACAACAAACTAAACTTCATCAGTGAGGGAGAATTAAAATCTTTCCCAGACATTCAATCCCTAAGAACTTATGCTGCCTCCAGACCACCTCTATAAGAAACACTTAAGAAAGTATTAAAGACAGAAGAAGAGGAGACAATAACAAAAACGTTCTTCACAAGAGTACAGGGAGAAGATGGAAAACACACATGAATCAACCCCAAAACCAAAGGAAAGACAACAAATAAATAGGAACAACAACAACTCTATAAGAACCTCATGACAGGGATAAACCCCCACATGTCAATAATTAGCCTAAATCTGAATGGTCTAAATTCACCATTGAAAAGACACAGAAGTCGGGCTCGGTGGCTCAGCCTGTAATCCTGCACTTTGGGAGGCTGAGGTGAGTGAATTGCCAGAGCCCACGTGTTCGAGACCCACCTGGGCAACTTGGCGAGACCTCATCTCTACAATAAATCAAAAAATTAGCCGGGCGTGGTAGCGTGTGCCTGTAGTTCCAGCTACTTGGAAGGATGAGGTGGAAGGATCGCTGGAGCCCAGCAGGTCTAGGCTGAGGTGGACGGGAGCAGCCACTGCACTCCAGTCTGGGTGACAGAGTGAGACTCCAACTCAAAAAAAATAAAAAAGGACACAGAATGGTGGACTGGATAAGAAACCATGACCCCATTATTTGCTGCATCCAGGAGACTCATCTCACTACGAGGACGCACACAGACTCAGAGTTAAAGGATGGAAAATGAGTTTCCAGGCAAATGGATCACACAAGAAGGCAGGAGTTGCAATCTTAATATCAGACAAAACAACCTTTAAGATATCAAAAATTTAAAAAGATGCAAAAGGACACTACATAATGATAAAAGGTTCAAGCCTTCAACAAGAAATATCCATCCTAAACATATATGTACCCAACACAGGAGCACAAGTATTTATAAAACAACTACTAAATAAACTAAAAAAGATATTGACACTAACACTATTATACCAGGGGACTTAAATATCCCACTGACAGCCCTAGGTAGATCATTGAGGCAAAAAATCAACAAGGAGATCCAGAACCTAAACTTGACACTTGACCAAATGAACTTCATGGATACCTACAGATTATTCCACCCAACAACCACAGACTATACATTCTACTCATCACCACATGGAACATACTCCAAGATTGATCACATTCTTGGTCATACATCAAGGATAAACAAATTCCATAAGGTTGAAATCTTGCCACGCACATTTTCAGACCACAGTGGAGTAAAAATAAATATCAAAACCAGCAACATTTCCCCAAAGCCCCACAAAGACATGGACACTAAACAGCAAAATGCTGAACAACGAATGGGTCAACACTGAAATCAAAGAAGAAATTGAAAGATTCCTGGAAACAAATGGAAATGAAGAAACATCTTACAAAAACCTCTGGGATGCCATGATATCAGTTTTAAGAGGGGAATTTATATGTCTATGAGCACACATCAAAAAAATGGAAAGATCACAAGTGGAGAGTCTAACAAATCACCTAAGGAAGCTAGAAAGAGAAGACCACCAAAACCCCAACTTTAGCAGAATAATCCAAAACACAAAAATAAGAACCCAAATATGGGACATAGAGGACAAAAATATCATAGAAAACATGAACAAAACAAAAAGCTGGTTCTTTGAAAGAATTAACAAGATTGATGGGCCCCTAGCCAGAATGACCAAGAAAAAGAGAGAAAAAAAGCCAAATAAGCACAACCAGAAATACAAAAGATCAAATCACAACTGACCCTGAAGAAATACAAAAGATTATCAGAAAGTACTATGTACACCTGTACAGCTGTATGGAAACAAACCTAGATGAAATGGAGGACTTCCTGACATCACATAACCTTCCCAGGTTAAAAAAGAAGACATTAAGACACTAAATAGACTAATAACATCCCAGGAAATTGACTCTGTCATACAAAAACTACCTACCAAAAAAAGCCCTGGACTGGATGACTTTCCAGCAGAATTCTACAAAACATACAAGAAGGAGCTAATACCAATCCTATTGAAAGTATTCCAGGCAATTGAGAAAGATGGAATTCTCCCCAAATCATTTTATGAAGGTAACATTACACTGATACCCAAACCGGGTTAAGATCCAACAAAGAAAGAGAACTACATGTCAATATCCCTTATGAACATAGATGCAAAAATCCTCAACAAGATTCTAGCAAATCGAATCCAAAAACACATCTCAAATATCATCCACCATGACCAAGCAGGCTTCATCCCCAGGATGCAGGGCTGGTTCAACATTCACAAGACCATAAATGTTATTAAATGCATCAACAGATGCAAAAGCAAGAACCACATGATTATCTCATTAGGTGCAGAAAAAGCTTTTGATAAAATCCAGCATCCCTTGATAAAAACTCTCAAACACCTAGGTATATAAGGAACATACCTCAAAATAGTAAGTGCCATCTATGACAAACCTACAGCTAACATATTGCTAAATGGTCAGAAACTAGAATCATTTTCCCTGAAAACTAGAAAAAGACAAGGCTGTCCACTCTCACCCCTCTTGTTCAATATTGTGTTGGAAGTACTAGCTCAGGAAATTAGACAAGAGAAGGAAATCAGGGGTATCCAAATAGGAAAAGAGGAGATCAAGTTACCTCGCTTTGCTGATGATATGATCCTATACCTTGCAAATCCAAGAGAATCTGTCAAAAACCTGCTTGCATTGATAAAGGACTTTGGAAAAGTCTCAGGGTACAAAATAGATGTTCAAAAGACAGTTGCATTCCTTTACACCAACAACAAGCAGGCAGAGATCCAAATAAAAAGCACAATTCCATTCACAATAGCCACCCGAAAAATGAAATATCTCAGCATCTTCCTAATCAGAGAAGTGAAAGACCTTTACAACGAAAATTTCAAAACACTGCTTAAAGGAATCCAAGAAGATACAAACAAATGGAAAAGTATTCCATGCCCATGGATAGGAAGAATCAACATTGTTAAGATGTCCATCCTACCAAAGGCAATCTAGAGATTCAACGCAATACCCATTAAGCTACCAAAATCATTCTTCTCAGACCTGGAAATGACAATACATAAATTCATATGGAGACATAAACGACCTCAAATAGCTAAAACAATCCTTAGCAAAAGAAACAAAGTAGGAGGTATCACACTTCCAGACTTCAAACTTTACTATAAGGCTACAGTAATCAAAACAGCCTGATGTTGGTACAAGAGCAGGCATATAGACCAATAGAACAGGATAGAGATTCCAGAAGCAAAGCCTCAATTCCTCAGCCAACTCGTCTTTGACAAAGCCTCCAACAACAACCACCAGGGAGAGGAGAACCTATTCAGTAAATGGTGCTGAGAAAACTAGCTGAACATATGCAGAAGATTGAAGCAGGATCCCTACCTATCACCATACACAAAAATTAACTCTAAATGGATCAAAGACTTGAATGCAAAACCTCAAACTCTAAGAATCTTAGAAAACGCAGGAGACACCTTTATGAAAATTGGAACTGGGAACCAACTCTTATTCAGAACCCTAAAGACCAATAACTTAAGAAATAAAATAGACAAGTGGGACCTCATCAAATTAATGAGCTTCTGCAAAGCAAAATAAGTCATCAAGAGAGCAGGGAGACAGCCCACAGAGTGGGAAAAATATATTTGCCAACTGTTTATCTGACAAAGGCCTAACATCTAGGATCTACAAGGAACACAAACGCGCCGAAAGGAAAAAAAAACAAATACCCCCTTTAAAAAGTGGGCAAAAGACATGAATAGACACTTCTCAAAAGAAGATATATGGGCAGCCAACAGACACATGAAAAAGTGCTCAGCCTCACTGATCATCAGAGAAATGCAAATCAAAACCACACTGAGATACAACCTAACCCCTGTAAGAATGGCCATCATTAATAAAGCAAACAACAACAGATGCTAGTGAGAATGTGGAGAAAAAGGAACGCTTCTACATGGCTGATGGGAATGCAAAATGGTGCAGCCTCTTTGGAAGACAGTGTGGCGATTCCTGAAAGAACTAGAAATTGACCTTCCATATAACCCAGCAATTCCCCTATTGGGAATATACCCGGAGGAACTCAAATCATTCTACCAAAAAGATACCTGCACACGTATATTTATTGCAGCTCTATTCACAATAGCAAAAACATGGAACCAACCATGTTGCCCATCGAAGCTGCACTGGATTAAAAATATATGTGGTACATATTATGCAGCCATAAAGAAGGACAAATATATGAACTTTGCAGCAACTTGGATGGATTTGGAGTTGATCATACTCAGTGATTTGTCACAGAAACAAAGAACAGAGTTCCATATGTTCTCACTCATAAACGGACCTTGAACAATTATAATGCTATAAGATAGTAATTGACAGTAGTGGTAAACTGTGAGGGGAAGGGGGTGGGATTGGCAGTTGAAGGAAACTGCTAGGGGAGGGAGGGGCATACCTCATCAACAAGGGTATCTGCATGATCAGTGTTTGTATACCTAACCCTGAAATATACCCCACATCTTTATAATAAAATTTTGTTTTAAAGTACAGTTCTTGGTAGGAACAGGGTGTGGGAGAGGAGTCATGCTGGGGATGACGGATGACAGAACTTTTTGGCCACCCCCTTCTGCATTGTCCTAGAGTAGCTGCATTGAGTTGGGTGCTTCATGGCTTATTGGAAGACTGCAGCTCTCTCCAATTTTGAATTATTGTTTTTTATATAAGCTTCAGAGACCCATTTTTTTTTGTTATTGTAGAGTCATAGTCTCATTTTGTTGCCCAGGATGGAGTACAGTGGCACAGTCACGGCTCAATATAGCCTCAAATTCCTGGGCTCAGGAGAACCTTCTTTCGCTGCCTGAGTAGCTGGGACTATAGGTGCATGCTACTGCACCAGACTAATTTTTTTTTTAATTTGTAGAGACAGAATTTTGCTATGTTGTCCAGGCTTATCTCGAACTCCTGGGCTCAAGAAATCCTCCTGCCTTGGCCTCCCAAAGTGCTGCAATTACAGGCATGGGCAATCATGCCCAGCCTCAGAGACTCAATTTTATAAAGTCCCCTCAGCAGCTCTGCTGGCTCCCAAAGATATCCATTTGATTATGTTTTCTTCTGCCCTGCCCTGTAAGCTCTGGTGCTGTGCTTGAGATCTCTGAGGTCTGATGGTTTGAGGGAGCCACTGGAGTAAAGATATATCATCTAAGCATAAAATGTGATCTAGATATGAGTGTCCACAAAAGTGACAGTACTTTTAACTGTACTTCACTCTCAGCTTCCTAACCTCACTTGTCAAATAGATCAGCAAGAAGGATTACCATGGAACATTCTTTAGGAAAGAGACAAAGGTACAGCTTCCAATTTGATTTCATCTTTGTTTTGAAATCAATGACAGCTCCTTTTTGTTCCTTAATCACTCAGGATAAGTTCCATTTCAAGAACAAGCTGTAATTGTTTTACCTTTCACTCTAGAGGTTCTCTAGGCTTTGAAGATGAGCATAATAGAATTACTAATAAGCAAGCAGCCCCTCCTTTAGGTCACTACCCTGGCTGATCGTTCTTCTGTTTTTGAAAAAATTGCTGTTTTAAAAATTTACTAAAAATTCACGTTTATTATAGGAACATTTGAAAATATGAAAAAGTAAAAGTAATTTTCGAAAGCCTCTCTAATTATAATTATTTAAGGTGTAAACACTATCGACATCTATCACACCAGATTTGTCCCTATGCTAACAAATTTATGCAAGCATATGGGTATTTTTAAAAACAGGATCCCATTGTATACCTTGATATTTCATTTAAAGATATGTTGTGAATGTCTTTGTAAATTCCTAAAAATAGACTGAAATTGTATTTTCCGTGGCTACTATATGAATAGCTCATAATTTTTTTTAATTATTTTTTGAGTTGGAGTCTCACTCTGTCGCCCAGACTGGAGTGCACTGGCCGCTCCTGGCCACCGCAGCCTCAACCTGCTGGGCTCCGGCGATCCTTCCGCCTCAGCCTTCCAAGTAGCCGGAATTACAGGCATGCGCTACCACGCCCGGTTGATATTTTGGTTTATTGTAGAGATGAGGTCTCGCTGCCCAGGCAGGTCTCGAACCCACGGGCTCAGGCAATCCACTCACCTCAGCCTCCCAAAGGCGCAGGATTACAGGCTGAGCCACCAAGCCCGGCTAGCTCATAATTTTTTAACCACTCTTCTAGTTTTGCCCATGTAGGTTATTTCCATTTTTCACTATTGCGTGCAAAATTGTGACAAACGTCCTTATGTAGACATCTGTTCACACATTTAAAATGATTTCCTTTAGATAAATTATTGGAATGGAATTGCTAGATCAGCATGTACACTAATGTTTAAAGTTCTTGCCAATTATTTTCTAAATGTCATACAGAAGGTGTGTACCAATTCCAACCTCATCAGCAGTGAGCAGAAGTGCCCGTTTCTTTATACTTTCATCATCAATGTGCCTTGCTATGGGGTGAGTGTTCCCTTCAAAACTCATGTTGAAATTTGTCATTGTAGCAGTATAAAGAGGTGGAACCATAAAGAGCTTATTTGGCCACGAAGGTTCAGACCTCATTAATTGATTAACATCATTATTATGATAGTGAGTTGTTATACAAGTGAGTTTGGTCCTCTCCTGCCTTCTCACTCTCATCCTCTCTTGCCCTTCCATATCCTGCCATAAATGATGCAGCACAAAGGCCTTTGCCAGATACCAGAACCATGTTCTTGGACTTCCTAACCTCCAGAACATAAGCCAAATAAACTTCTTCATAAATCAACTGTTCTGTGGTAATCTGTTATAGCCACACAAAACAAAGACAGGTGCTCTCATTATTTACAATCTTAGTCAATATAATTGTCAAAAAATGGGTAAGAAAGGGTATTCTCTGAGATTACAGGAGATTGGGTATGTTTGGGTAGTCTGGCCATAGATAAGGAGAGTAGTCTCACTCATACCCCAAGTACAACACATCAGCACCTTCCTTTCAGGTTAAGTATTGTCAAAATGCATTCTAGAAAGGCTGTTCTAGTTTATTCTCTTCCCAGTTGCGTGTGAATGTCTTCTCTATCTCTTATAAACTCTGGGTATTAGCATTCATTTCCATTTTTGTCAATCTGATAACTGACTACTTTAGTTAAATGCCTGATGATTTTTTAAATTCATATCAACAATGGATAGGATGTCTGAATATTGCCACCTTGAACAGCCTATGAGTATTTCCTAACATTGTGACTAGAATTTCCTGCTGAGCTTTGGCCTTTCTCTCTGGTCTTAGAATGCCAGGCATGGCAGAGGTCTTCAGGTGTTGGTGGCTGCAATTGTCCAGGGCTTCAATTGATTCTCTTCAGATAATTAGTCAGGATTACTTCTGTCCTAAGTGTGGGGAACACAAGAGAGCAGAGAATGCACTGCAGAAAAGGCAACATTTCAACTGGGCTTGAGGATGAATAGGAGTAGAGGAGAATGGTGTTTCTGAGAGGCTACTTGCTCTTATCAAATTTGTTTATAATTTTCTCTCTCTTGGAGCTCCTGTGATACTCACTGTTTCCTGTAATTCTAACCTTCAGGATCAGAATCTTCAGTCATCTTGGCTGAACATGTCTTAAGCTGTGTGCATATTGTAAAGAGGAACCATTGTTCATCTTTGAGATTTTTTGTTGTTTCTGTGGTTTAGAGGTACAGGCCACCCTCAAAATATACACAGGAAAATTACTTAGAAGATTTTAAAAATTTGATTTGAGAGAGATTGAGAAAGGGATGAGATATTTCAAAATTGAGGTATGACACATATAATAAAGTGCATCAACTTTAAGTACATAGTTCTGTAAACTTTCATACACATGCACATACATGTAACCACTACCCAAATCAAGATTTAAAAAAAATCAGCACCCAGAAATTTCCTTCTGTGCGTCTGCTCAGTCAATACTCCCACAAAAGTAACCACTACTTTGAAATCTCAAATCATAGATTATTTTATTCTGTTCTTAACTTTCATTAAATGAAATGATACAGGGTTTATTCTTCTCTGTGTGGCTTTCTTTGGTCAAAATTCAATTTTTAAGATTCATCTAGGTGGTTGCATGCAACCTATCCTCAATAAGATGCTGTCAATGGTCCTAAAATATTTTAAATTTTGATTTTGAGTAGATTGGGGGACAGCTGGGGCATTTTCAATGAGTTCAACCACAAAGTAAGTGAAATATCTGATGGGAATACTTAGAAGTGAATGAGACAAGATTACCAGGGTTCTTGGAGCCTCTGTTGGGTGCTTCCTCCTTCCTTTTTTGGATTATATTTTATGGGTATGGCTTAGACCTACCAGAGACCATACCTAAGAAGCTAGGTCTTCAGCTAAGCAATCCTTAATCCTACAATTACCTGCATTCAACCACAGAGCTGAGCATAGGGCTTTGGGTCCTGATTGGGAAAGCTTAGGGCTTACATTTTTCACTAGCCTCTCTTTGGATATCTAGTTCTCAAAGTATGATTGACACTTGTTCAGTAGGTTACTGTATGTTCCTGGAGTTTTCTGCTTTAACTTGGAGAAACATTTTTGCAGAATAACTCTACATAAGAGGGTGTGAAGACTATAAGTTAAAAAATGAGGGTGCTTACAAAAGGGATTTTTTATTCATATCTTTCACCCAGTTTTTAATAGCGTTGTTTGTTTTCTTTCCTTTCAGCACGTTTGAGTTCCTTAGAGATCTTAGATGTTAGACCTTTGTCAGATATACAGTTGGCAAATATTTTTCCCCTTCCATGGGCTATCTCCCCACTCTCTTGATTTTTTTTTTTTTTTTTTTTGCTTTGCAGAAGCTTTTCAGTTTGATGAGGTCCCACTTGTCTATCTTATCTTTTATGACATTCGCTTTTGGAGAGTTGATCAAGACTTGGTTGCCTATTCCAATTTCCATAAGGGTGTTTCCTACATTTTCTTCTAGGATTCTTATAGTTTGCAGTTTTACATTTAGGTCTTTGGTCCATTTAGAGTTGATTTTTGTGTATGGTGATAGGTAGGGAACTTGTTTCAGTCTTCTGCATATAGTCAGCCAGTTTTCCCAGCACCATTTACTGAATAGTTTCTCCTCTCCCCATTGGTTGTTGATGGAGTCTTTGTCCAAGATGAATTGGTTGAGGAATTGAGGTTTTGCTTCTGGAATCTCTATCCTGTTCCATTGGTCTACATGCCTATTCTAGTACCAATACCAGGCTGTTTTAATTATTGTAGCTTTATAGTAGAGTTTGAAGTCTGGAAGTGTGATACCTCCTGCTTTGTTTCTTTTGCTAAGAATTGTTTTGGCTATTTGTGGTCTTTTATGTCATATGAATTTCTGCACTGTCATTTCCAGAAGAATGATGTTGGTAATAAAAGGGATTTTCAAGCAGAAGACATGGTGTAAGCAAAGACAGAATGAAATGTGGCATTTTCACAGAATGGTGAGTCAGCCTGCATGATTGGAGTATAAGAAAAAGGAGTACAGTAATGAAAATAAAAATGAAAATGCCAGTGGAAAGAAGAGGAGGAGGAAGAGAAGGTGGGGAGAGGAGGAGGAGGAAGAAATAGAAGGGGTTACTGTAGGGTACGGATAAATTATGCAAATAATAGAAAATAAATCTGAAAGGTAGGCTATGACCAGATTGAGAAGGCATTCAATCCTATCCTTAAGATTTTGAATTTTGTGTTAGAAGCAAAAACAGAACCACTGAAGGTTTCAAGTAGAGCTGGAACGTTTAGCAAGATGGTAGTTCTAGAGGCAATGTGAAAAATTGATTCAAGATGGCTGTAGAAGCCTCATTGGGACAGGTAGTATGACAAAGTGGTTAGCACATGAATTCTGGAGTCAAGAAAACCTGGCTTACAGTTTGGATTAAAATTCTAGCTCTGCTACTTAAAAACTGTGTGGCCTTGGGTGTATTACTGAACCTCTCTGAGCCTTTTGGGAATGATGTGGGAATTAAAGGAGATAAAGCACATGAAGTATGAGGCACCTGGTCAGGCACAGAGTAAGTGCTCAATAACTGATATTGACTATTATAATTAAAGGCATCACCTGGCATGATTTTGGGGAGTGCTGAGACCTCTGAGAAGGACAAATCTGTGCTAAAGAGGCTGATGCCCAAGTCCTTTCTATGCTAGTTCTGTGATGATTCTTTCTGCTTTGTCATCTGTTCTTTTTGGGGCCTTGGACTATGCTGGTACAGAGAAGTTCTCTTTCTGCCTGCTGGCTTCTCTGGCTCATGATTTTCAACTGTCTCCCAGGGAGCCCTATGATTTAAGGTTGGACTTCGAGAACATTCTTACCTGCTATTTTTTTGTCAAGTCTACTGTAAGAGTCCCATTCCTGGAGTGACCCAGAGTCCAGACAAAGGGCAGTGGCATAGAATGGAGATCTTCAAAAGCTTAGCCCAGAAGCTCCCTGCAGCCCACTCAATCAGTAAACTCCAGGAGGAATGTGAGATTTCTCATTTAGCTAACCTTTTCATTATTGCATCCCAGGACAAATCCAGAGTCCTTTTTTCCTCTTGAATGCCAATGACCTCTCAGGGACTGAGACTCTGTTAGAAATATTGGGAATTCTCCTTCCTAGTCACTTAAGTGGTAAGCTTCTGACTGGCACAAAATCCAGTCTTATTCACCTGGGCTGAATTGCAATTAACAGACAAAAATGGCAGCTCCGGGAGGTAGTGAGTTCTCCGTTCCTGGAGGTGTTTAAGCTAGACTACAGCTTGTTGGTGTTATATGTGTGTGTGTCGAGGGGGTGGTTAGATGCAATCCCACTGTTTCATAAGTTGCTGGACCAGATGACTCTTTAAAGTCTTACCTAGTTTTGAGGTTTTGTGATGCAATTAAGTTCACCTGTGGTTTATTTGCTCACCCAAACAAGTCAGCCAATCGTTACTGAGATTCAGTTGACAACAAAAATGATCTTATTTTATTAGTTTTTCTGTAGCTCCTGAAACACTCTGGTTTAAGAAGCTGTACTTCATCACTCTAATAACAACAGTCCTTATGGGAAAAATTTATGAGGCAAATGCAAATCTGCCATCCATTCATTAACTCTATCATATGCCCATCAGAGAGGGCTCTTGGTGTGAGGCAATGGCCACCTACATATGGAAAGGGCCCAGAGAGCCTTATGCAGAGCTGCTGAAGGGGGCTTTTCAATTGATGTCTACTCACTGCCTGAGCTTTGTGAACTGTTCTCATTGCCAGGAGAGAAGACTCATGGAGGAAATGAGAGGTGATGTAGCTAGTGGCACTATGACTTGATGGTAATGAACTTGAGCTCAGGGACCAGACTTCCTGTTTTTAAAGCCTAACGATTTCTTACTAACTGTACAAGTTTGGGCAAATTACCTAACTTCTTGGGGGCCTCAGTTTTTCCATGCAGAAAAAGGGACTTAAAATTTTGCTCACCTCATAGGGCTGATGAGAGACACACACTGTTTAAGTATTTGCTGTTATTATTATTAAGTGAGATTTGATATTCATTTCCTTCACTTGCCTCCACTTAAAATACAAATCCGAAGTTCCTGATTTTTGTTTATTTACTATAAAGCCTATGACTGGCTTTTCCTTGAAGAAACTGCAGTTTAATAGGGAAAAATGTTAAGTCAAAGAAATGAATTGCTGATAATAGAATTCTTGGCATCAATTAGAAGATGAGGAAGAACTTTCAGGAGGCAGAAGGAGCTGCCAACCAGAGGAAAGAAAGAAAGTCGGCGAAGGGTGGCATGACCAGGTCTGGAGACAGTAGTCAAATATCAAACACAAGAACCTACAGGCAGGCACTGGGCCTCTGGGTGAAGTTCACTGAATAGTGTGCTTATTACCTTGACTGTTATAGACCATATTGAAGTGTATGTGGTGCCTGAGATTAAGTGGCTACAGGAGAAAAGAGGAAGAACTCTCAAATTAGACTCCATGTTCTCTGAAAGAATAAGTACAAAGTAACCTAGATATTTCCCTGAAACAGAAGGTGGCTAAATAACAAGATCACTGCTCTTCAGTTTCTTTCCTTAGCCCAATAATGTAACCCTCATTATCACCAGCCTGTGTGAGAATTTTGATAGTATGATGGTCTGATTGGTAATGACACAAAGACGAGGGAGGAAGAATCTTTATTCTGGATGTTATAACCAAGATTTCCAAAGACTTCTTCAAATATTACCTTAAATATATGTAAAATGAGAGCCTAGATCCAAAAAGACTGCAGAATTTCAATACTAGGGATATGTAATTTAACAGCAGTGCATAGAACAAAGAAAGAACAGTAAGCTTTAGTTGACTAGGTTCCATGTTTGTCAACAGTATAATGTCACTGCCAAAACAGTTAATTTGATCTTAGGTTGTATTAACAAAAATATAGTAGGTTGATCAATTAAAGTTGTTGATATTTGACCTTTTTTTTTACCTACAAAAACAGCAATTGCATACAATTCAATCTGATATCAAACAGAGGATGAGGGATTCTCTGTGTTCTGTACAGAATGAACTACATTTAGGAGATTGTGTGGTTCTGGGTGACACATTGTAAGAAAAATTTTGACAAATATGCACAGAGAATGTCGACTGTGATGTAGAGATTCAAACCTTGTCAGAGAGGGAAAAGGTAAACAGACTGACAACTTGGGTTGGGGACGTGTGAACTGTCTTCAAATATCAGAGGAGAATGCAAATCCTACCATCTCACTCTCCTCCATGGTCACCATGAGCTTCAACACTTGTTCCACCACCTTCCCTACCAACTACGTGTCCCCAGGCTCCATCCAACTGCCCAGCATCCCGCCCAACATCAGCACGAACAGTGTCTATGCAGGTGCTGGGGGGCTTGGGCTCCTGAATCTCTGTGCCACGCTACACTAGCTTCCAGGGCAACTGGAAGTCTGGGAGGCATCCAGATCAAGAAGGAGACCATGCAAGAGCTAAATGACTGCCTGGCCAATAATTGGAAGCTGGAGAGCAAAATCTGGGTACGTCTAGAGAAGAAAGGACCCCTGGTCAGAGACTAAGGGCATTACTTCAAGATTATCGAGGACCTGAGGGCTCAGATCTTTGCAACTTCTGTGGACAATGCCCCCAATCTCTCTGCAGATGGACAACGACCTTCTTGCTGCTAATGACTTTAGGGTCAGGTGTGAGTCAGAGCTGGCTATGTGCCAGTTTGTAGAAAGCAGCATCAATGGACCCCACAAGGTCACTGATGACACCAATGTCACCCAGCTGCAGCTGGAGACAGAGATGGAGGTTCTAAAGGAGGAACTGCTCTTCATGAAGAAGAACCACAAGGAGAAAGTAAAAGACCTATAAGCCCAGATTGCCAGCTCTGGGTTGACCGTGGAGGTAAACGTCCCCAAAACTAGGACCTTAGCAAGACCATGGTGGATATCCAGGCCCAGTATGACAAGCTGCCTCAGAAGAACCTAGAGGAGCTGTACAAGTACTGATCCCAGCAGATGGAGGAGAGCACCACGGTGGTCACCCCGTGGTCCACCAAGATCGGAACTGCCAAGATGACGCTCATGGAGCTGAGACATACAGTGCCGTCCATGGAGATCAACCTGAACTCGATGAGAAATCTGAAAGCCAGTTTGGAGAACAGTCTGAGGGGAGTGGAGGCCGGCTACGCCATGCAGATGGAGCAACTCAATGGGGCCCTCACTGCTTCACCTGGAGTCAGAGCTGGCATAGACCCTGGCAGTAGGCCAGCGACAGGCCCAGGAGTACGAGGCCTTGCTGAACATCAAGGTCAAGATGGAGGCTGAGATCGCCACCTACCACTGCCTGCTGGAGAACGGGGAGGACTTCAGTCTTGGGGATACCCCTGGACAGCAGCAGCTCCTTTCAGACCATCCAAAAGACCACAAACTGCAGGATAGTGGATGGCAAAGTGGTGCCTGAGACCAATGATGCCGAAGTTCAGAGGTGCTGAGGCAGCAGGAGCAGGTACCCTTTGGGGAAGCAGGAGGCCAATAAGAAGTTCAGAGGTAAAAAGCAAAAAACAAAAATCAGAGGAGCTAAGAACTGGGAAAGGAGTTGTTTTCTGGATAGTTCTGAAAAGCAGCAAATGGACAAATAAGTTAAGAGCAGCAGGTGTGTATTCAGCATAAGGAAAAATTTTCTCGCAATTAAGGCTTCTCTTGGGCCATCAAGACAGGTAGTGAGATCTCCATCAAGTGTTTGAGCAGAAGCTGGATGATACAGAGGGTATTTTGGTAACAGAAAATATCTGAACAACTCATCACTTAGTTTCCTTGGAACATAGAGGATACCCTATGATCTAGCTGAAAATTGAACCCAAACAGATTTGGTTCCATTCCAGGAAGTAGCCTTTTCACATCTTAACATTTTGTTTTAGCATCAAGCAGACAATAAATATACATCAGAATGGCAACTCTCCTGGATTCTTTCACATCTTTAGCAGGTTTTTTTGGTTTTTGGTTTTTTGTTTTTTTATGTACAACAGTGTCACAAGAAGTAGTTTAATAATCAAACTGTGGGAGTCCAGCTCCAGCCGGGTTCAGGGTACCTCAAAGGTGGAGACGGTGTCGGCAATGGGGGGAAGAAGAAAGAGAGAAAGAGAGAGAGAGAGAGAGAGAGAGAGAGAGACTGGCCTCCTGTCTAGTGCAGAAGTCCCTTTAGCAGATTTTGATTGACCACATATAACAGTGATCTTCTCAAGATGCATTTTCTCATTTATACTGGAGAATCTGGTTTAGAAATTCAATTGCTGGCATTAAATTTCATATTGTGTTAGATTTTTTTAACACACTTGAGAATAAGTAGCTAGAACTGCTGAACAGAACTCACGTTGGTTGGATCAGATACTATTTGCATTTGACTAATTGTAATTACTGTTTCTAGGATAAGTCAATTATAGGAAAAGACCAAAGGATTTTTAAATTTCAGTTTGCTCTTATGAAATATCATTTTGATGTACCAAGTATAAATAAAGTGAAAGTTTTTGTTTTTCAACATACACAAGAGTGTAAAAACTAAAACACTGTACACTTAAAATGGGTACATTATATGGTGCATATATATAATACTTCAATAAAGTTTAAAAAATGGACAAATGTATTTGACAGAAAGTATTTTAAATTTTCAGTATTCGATCAGGTTAAGAGTGTCTGCCCTAAAGTCAGACTGCATGTATTTGCAGCCTGGTGCCTCCACTTCCAAGCCATGTGAACTTGGGCAAGTCATTTAAGTTCTCTAAGTCTTGGTTTCTTCATCTACAAAATGGGAATAATAATAGTAATTCTGTCACAGTGTTTTGCCAATTAAATAGGTTAATTCATATAAAAAATTTCAGAATAAACAGTGCCCAAGACATAATAAACACTCAACAAATGTTAACCCTAATGGATGATAGCTGTGTAGACCCACCAATCCTCGTAAGATAGTCTAACATCTGCTTAATTAGCTAATATTGTTGTTCAGGTATATTATGCTTTCTAATTTTTAACTTGGTTGTATTGCTACATTTTGATAGCTTTTGTTTTGCTTGTTATTCTCCCTTTCCTCTAAAGACATAAGAGTAGTTATGGAGTTCCTATTATGCATCTACATTACTTTGCTCAAGCTGCCATAGCAAAATACCACAGACTGGATGGCTTAAACAAGAGACACTTGTTTCCTCACAGTTTTGGAGGATAGAAGTCCAAGATCAAGATGCCAGCAGGGTTGGTCTTCTCTGATGCCTCCTTTCTTGAGCCTGTAGATGGCCACTTCCTCGATGGCTCATCACGTGACCATCCCTGGTGTGTATCTCTCTTCTCATAAGGACACCATTCAGATTGAATTAGGAACATGCCCTACCAGCCTCACTTTAATTTAATCAACTCTTCAAAAACTTTACATTCAAATATGGTTATATTCTAAAGTACTGGGCATTGAAATTTCAAAATGTGAATTTTAGGTGGAGATAATTCAGCCCTTTACAGTGCTCAACTTCGTCTTCAGTACTGTGGAGGGACACAGAAGAGGCAAGAGATGCATTCTTGCCTCAGAGGGCTTATGAGTCAGTTGTGGAAATATGAATAAGACTGAAACAGAAAACAATAACTAAGGTTCCAAGCCAGTATGTCTGTGAGTACTACTAACTTCTGCTTAAGAAACACATCAGGAAAGTGTGTGAAGGATGAAGTTTATGTGACCAAGTCAGCTTACCTGAAAGAGGTAGACTGATATGCTGTGTAAGAATCTGACCAAGAACAGGCAGAGGAAGGGCATTTCAGACAGCAAAACCTTATGATTTAGAGACTGAATTTAATGTCCATGGGACAGAGAGAAATAGGTCAGACTGCAGCTGGTTGCACAACCAGCTGGTGTGTATACATAGTCTCCTGTTTTCATACCTAATAGATTCCTAAAAACATATATAGACGCTGGGCATGGTGGCTCACATCTGTAATTCCAGCACTTTGGGAGGCAGAGGTGAGATAATTGCCTGAGCCCAGGAGTTCAAGACCAGCCTGGGCAACTTGGCGAGACTTCGTCTCTACAATAAGTCAAAAAATTAGCTGGGCATGATGTTGTGCACCTGTAGTTCCAGTTACTTGGAAGGTTGAGGTGGAAGGATCACCTGAGCCCAGCAGGTTGAGACTACAGTGGCTGGGACTGCATTCCAACCTCGGCAACAGAGTGAAACTCTGACTGAAGAAACAAACAAACAAACATATATAAATGTTTGAATGTGTGAGAGATTGTCTTATATGATATGGTGGAGAATGGGGAGGGTATTCTCAGAAAACAAACCATTTTCTTGAAAATCCCAGATCAATCTGCAATGATACATTCATAGAATTTTGTACACATTCTTTAATTGTGCTCTTTTCTTCATAATTGAGTCTATGGTGACCTAAGACCAAAAATTAAATCTGAAGACTAAGATGA
This sequence comes from Carlito syrichta, assembly GCF_000164805.1. Lineage (NCBI taxonomy): Eukaryota > Metazoa > Chordata > Mammalia > Primates > Tarsiidae > Carlito > Carlito syrichta. The sequence goes on from NW_007097720.1 coordinate 156,004, forward strand.
ATGACTCCCCAATTAAAAAAAAATTTTTAGTTTTAAATATGTGGGATACAACTCAGGGTTAGGTATACAAATGTTCAGTATCCAGGCACCTTTGGTGATGAGGTGTACCCCCCCACCCATGTCCCCTGGCAGTTTCACACTACCACCAATCCCGACCCCACCCTCCCCAGGTAGTTTCCCCTACTGCCAATTCCTCTCTTACAGTATTACGAGAGTTGTTCAAGGTCTGATTATGAGTGAGAACATGTGATACTCAGTTCTTTGTTTCTGTGGTGGGTCACTCTAAGTCCATCCAAATTGCTGGGAAGTTCATAGTTTTGTCCTTCTTTATGGCTGCATAATATTCCATCATGTATATGTACCACATTTTGTTTTTATCCAGTCTTCTTTCAATGGGCAGCACAGTTGTTTCCATGTTTTTGCTATTGTGAACAATGCTGCAATAAACATGCATATACAGGTATCTTTTCCATAGAGTGATATGAGCTCCTCCAGGTATATTCCCAGTAGGGGGATTGTGGGGTTTTACGGAAGGTCAATTTTTAGATCTTTTAGGAATTGGCAAACTGTTTTCCACAGAGACTGTACTAGTTTATATTCCTACCAACAGTGCAGAAGTGTTCCCTTTTTCCCACATCCTCAATTGCATCTGTTGTTTTTTGAGTTATTGATGATGGCCATTCTGACTGGAGTTAGGTGGTATCCCAGTGCGGTTTTAATTTGCATTTCTTTGATGACTAGTGAGACTGAGCATTTTTTCATGTTTCTGTTGGCTGCTCATATGTCTTATTCTATTCATATATTTTGCCCACTTTGTAATGGGGCTGTTTGTTTTGTTCCTTTCAGTACGTTTGAGTTCCTTGTAGATCCTAGATGTTAGGCCTTTGTCAGATATACAGTTGGCAAATATTTTTTCTCAGTCCATGGGCTGTCTCCTTGCTCTCTTGATAGTTTCTTTGGCTTTGCAAAAGTTTGTCAGTTTGATGAGCTCCCACTTTTCTATCTCATCTCTTATGGCATAGACACTTGGGATTTTGATCAGGAATTGATTGCTGGTTCCAATTTCCATAAGGGTGTCTCCTGCATTTTCTAAGATTCTTACAGTTTGAGGCTTTCCATTTAGGTCTTTGATCCATTAGAATTGACTTTTGTGTATGGTGATAGATAAGGGTCTTGTTTTAATCTTCTGCATATGGTCAGTCAGTTTTACCAGCACCATTTACTGAATAGGTTCTCTTCTCCCCAGTGGTTGGTAGTGGAAGCTTTGTTGAAAGTGAGTTGGTTAAGAAATTGAGGTTTTACGACTGGAATCTCTCTCCTGTTCCATTGGTCCATATGCCTGTTCTTGGACCAATACCAGGCTGTTTTGATCACTGTAGCTTTATAATAAAGTTTAAAAACTGGGAGTGTGATATCTCCCATTTTTTTTTTCTTCTGAGGATTGTTTTGGCTATTTGTGGTTGTTTTTGTTTCCAGATGAGTTTCTGTATTGTGGTTTCCAGGTCTGAGAAGAATACTCTTGGTAATTTAATGGGTATTGTGTTAAATCTGTAGATTGCCTTGGGTAAAATGGACATCTTAACAATGTTTATTCTTCCAATCCATGAGCATGGAATATTTTTCCATTTGTTTGTCATCTTTGATTTCTTTGAGCAGTGTTTTGTACTTTTTGTTGTAAAGGTCTTTCACGTCACTGATTAGGAAGATGCCAAGGTATTTCTTTGTGTGTGTGTGTGTGTGTGTGTGTGTGTGTGTGTATGTGTGTGTGTGTGTCTATTGTGAATGGGATTGGTCTTTTTATTGGGTTTCTGTTTGTTTATTGTTGGTGTATAGAAATGCGGCTGCCTTTTGCACATTTATTTTATACCCTGAGACTTTATCTAAGTCCTTTATCAGTGCAAGGAGGTTTTTGACAGATTCTCTTGGGTTTTCGAGGTATAGGATCATGTTGTCTGCAAAGAAGGATAACTTAACTTCCTCTATTCCAATTTGGATAACCCTGATTTCCCTCTCTTGTCTGATTGCTCTTGTTAGGACTTTCAATACTATGTTGAACAGGAGGGGTGAGAGTGGGGATCCTTTTCTTTTTCAGGTTTTCAGGGATAATGTTTTCAATTTCTGTCTGTTTGGCAGTATGCTGGCTGTGGGTTTCTCATAGATCATTCTTACTATGTTGAGGTATGTTCCACTTATGCCTAGGTGTTCGAGGGTTTTTTTTTAGAAAGGGTTCTGGATTTTAGCAAAAGTTTTTTTTTTGCATCTAATCATATAATTGTGGTTTTTGAGAACTCAAACATGCCAAAAAAAAAGAAAAAGAAAAAACAGTCCCATCACAAAGTGAGCAAAAGATATGAATAGACGCTTCTCAAAACAAGGCATACAAGCAGCCAACAGATACATGAAAAAATGCTCAGTCTCACTAGTCATCAAAGAAATGCAAATTAAAGCCTCACTGAGATACTACCTAACTCCAGTCAGGATGGCCATCATCAATAACTCAAAAAACAACAGATGCTATTGAGGATGTGGCAAAAAGGGAACATTTCTTCACTGTTGTTGAGACTGTAAACTAGTACAGCCTCTGTGGAAAACAGTTCGGTGATTCCTAAAAGATCTAAAAATCAACCCTCCGTATGACCCCACTGGGAATATACCCAGAGGAACTCAAATCACTCTATGGAAAAGACACCTGCACAGGCATGTTTATTGCAGCATTGTTCACAATAGCAAAAACATGGAACAAACCGTGCTACCCATCGAAAGAAGACTGGATAAAAACAAAATGTGGTACATATACACAATGGAATGTTATGCAGCCATAAAGAAGGACAAAATTATGAACTTCACAGCAACTTGGATGGACTTAGAGTCTATAATACTGAGTGATCTATCACAGAACAAAGAACTGAGTATCCCATGCTGTCACTCATAAGTGGACCTTGAACATTTATTGTAATACTATAAGAAAAGGACTGTCAGTAGTGGGAAATTTTCGGGGGGGGGTGGGTGGTGGGCAGGATTGGCAATAGTGGGGTTCTGCCACTGCAGGGGGAACACACCTCATCAACAAGGGTACCTGCATAATGAGCATTTGTATACTTAACGCTGAATTGTACCCCACATTTTTAAAACTAAAAATTAAAAAAAAGAAATGTCTGAACAGATCACTTGCCTATTTTTAATTGTTTTCTTGTTATTGAATAATTTGAGTTCTCTGTATACTTTGGAGATAAGCCCCATGTCTAATACATGATTTGCAAAGACTTTCTTCCAATCTATGTGCTTTTTGTCACTCTACAATTGTTTCCATTGCTGTGTAAGAGATTTTTTAGTTTGATGCCATTCCATTTGTCTATTTTTGCTTTCATTGCCTGTGCTTTGGGGGTCATATTCAAGAAATATCCGCACAGACCAATGTCCTGGATAGTTTCTTCCACATTTTATTCTAGTAGTTTTATAGTTTCATGTCTTACATTTAAATATCTAATTCATTAGAGTTGATTTTTGCTTATGGTGTGAAATAAGAGTTCAATTTCATTCTTCTGTGTGTGGCTATACAATTTTCCTGACACCATTTTTTCCCCAACATTATTTATTTATTTGTTCATTCCCCATTGTGTGTTTTCTGCACCTTTGTCAAAAATCAGTTGACCATAGATATATGGTTTATTTCTTGACAATCTATCTAGTTCCGTTGGTCAATATGTCTGTTTTTATGCCAGTATAATGATGTTTTAATTACTATAGCTTTGTAATACATTTTGAAATTCAGTAGTGTGATGCTTTGTTCTTTCCAGTTAAGATTACTTTGGCTTTTTGGGTCCTTTTATAAAATTTGGGGTCTTATGAATTTTAGGATTTTTTTTCCAGTTTTATGAAGAATGACATTGGAATTTTGATAGTGATTACATTCAATCTGTAGATCACTTTGAACATTTTAGCAATATTAATTCTCTAAAGAATCATTTTAAACAAGATTGTGGAATAAAGATTAATACTGATTTAATTACCTTTTTCCAAAGAAAATGGTATCCATCCATTTTTTTCCTTTTCCCCTGACCAATTTTTCCTGAAGTAACTGTGATGAAAGAGCCTGTTTTCCACTTCCTCCTGCTCCTCTCTCCCCTTTGCCTAAGCTGACTTGAGAGCTCCCTTGGTCATTCTTTACACCTCTGATGCACAGAGCTAAGCCAGAGCTCAAAGAGGGGTTAATACAGGAACAGTGTGAGAATCTATCTAATGGAAAAATCTTACAAAAATTTTGGTTAAGTTCATTGAAAAGTGTTCAACTTTTAGTAAATTAATATCAAAACTTAAGACTTATCTAGCTCAATGGTTTACTTGTAGCATAAATAACTGTCTAAAAAAAGAGAGTAAGATGGTGATAGCAATCATTCTCAAGTGTAGTGGGCTTTCAATTTTTTTCAAAGCACTCACATACTGGATCTTATTTTATCCTCATAGGACCTCTACAAAGTGAGGTAGAATAAAAATATTATCTCCATTTTACAGCTGAGGAAACTTACTCACCACATATAGGAGACACACACACACACACACACACACACACACACACGCGCGCAAAATCAGTGTCTATGTAAAAACAATAAGATGATAATTTCTTTACAATCTAAGATAATATGAGAGGAGGCAGAAACAAAGGACAGAAAATAAAAACTAGTGCTTTGTTTAGGGACAAGGAAGTAATCAATTTCTACTTCTTTATTCTCTCTTTTTTAAAAGTATCATAAAATGGATGGAATCACTGCTTGTTCAATAACTAAGAGAAAAAGCACACCATATGAACCTCCAACAGTCGCTAAAGAGGAAAAATAGGATCCAGACACTTGTCTTTAAATAGAACTCATGTTCACAAATACAGTCAAAGCATGACAGTTTCTTAAAGCTCTGGGTTTCTTATGGCACCAGAATTTTTTCTATTCCCTAGGGTGACGTGAGGGAGGAAAGAGGAGATGTAAAGAAGAGGGACACATTGTGTAATTAAACTGGTAATTCTTTTTCTTTTGAGAAATATATGACTTCTTAATATTTGATTTTGTAACTTCAGTATCAGCACAAATGCCAGAGAGTCAGTCGGTGTATCAGGAAGAGCACTGCTTTTGAGGCTGAGGCAGCATATTAACCACCTCACAGGGGGTGGCTGTTTTACATATATCCTATTCAAAGAAATACAGTATAGGCAGCCACCATTTTAGCTGTAGTCTCTTTGCAGCAATAAAATGGTGGCATAAATGAAAACTTTCGGATCAAACATTTCAGCTGCCTGTCCTTACCTTTGGCTTTCCCCTAAATTGCATGTTGATATAGGCTATCTTGATATCTCAAATAATTTTAAGAAGATTTTCGCCCTCAATTTGGTCTTGTAATATTTAAAATGTTCCAACAGACATGGGCATGCAATGCTTTTTCTTCCAAAATACATTACATTCTAACCTATTAATTATAACTGCATTTGTAAGAAATACTGAGAAAAAAATCAGTGACAATAAAGGCTAATTTTAACATGGACAAAACATTTAAAAAAAAAATATTTGAAGATGCCCTACAGTGAATCTCAGTACTAAGTCCTAAGCAATGATTTTACTTATTTTCCAAGATGACCCCCCAACCCCCTTTAAGTTTAGGGACCATGCTGCAAATACAATCCAAAACTAATGCTTTCTAATTTTCAGTAGTGATTAATTTAAGCCACAGAATCTGGAGGGTGTGCTGCAAATACACAGAAATCAATTCAGGCTTTGGCATGCTGTTTTCTGCTGGGTGATGGCAAATTCTGCAGATGTTGATTTTTCCCTTAATGATGACATCATCACTTGAGAAGTGGTTTGCTAAGGAACAAACATTGCTGGCCGCGGGAAGTTGTCTTTCCCTGTAGGAGTCTGAGCACATCTTGGTCATTATGGCTTCCAATTGTTGATCCAATGCCACAAAGCATTCAGAAGAGATCTTGCTCCAAATGAATTTCGACTTTCTATTAGGCATATAGGCTACCATTTAGATGTTCCTGGGTCTTTCTGATTTCCCGCTTGTATTTCTCTCTTGTGGTCTTAATCTATAAACATTTGTGAAGGACAGAATTTTTAAATGGTAGCCCTGGTTTGTAGTCAACAGCTCCTTCCTTCTTTCCTTGCTTCCTTCCGTCCATCCTTCCTTCTTTTCTTCCTTCCTTCCTTCCTTAGTTCCTTCCTTCCTTCCTTCCTTCCTATGCATTGTACAGACAAACAGACATCCACAATGCAAAAAAAAATAATTCAGGAAACCTACAGCTCTGTTTATATCACTCAATGCTTTTCTGACCCTTTAAAAAATACCAGGTATGCTTTCACACAGTTGCAATCACTGGGCAAATGATATTTTGTGTTACGCTTTTTCCAGTCAAAATTATTTCATGCAGACATTTCCACACATTGAAACAAACCACCTGCTCAATGCTCTAATGGCTGTGCAGTGCAGCACAGAGTTGATATGATATTCTTGGTTTAGTCAATCTCCTTACTATTTGGCACTTGTGTTGTTTCCAATTTTCCTTCATTATAAATGGCTTTGCTATAAATATCCTTTTATAACATTACATTTCATCTTTTGGATTGTTCCCTATGATATAGTTCCATAAGTGAGATTACCAGGTCAAAGGGTGGGCATGGTTTTAGATCACTTGTATAGCCCTCTGTACTATTCAGCAGCTCCTGTCTAAATCCTCTGTTCACAAGGCTTCCCAATAGTTCCAGTTGGGTTGACCCGCTTTCATGCTTTTCATAACTAAAACATTGTTGTTTATGACTTTAGAGAAATTTTCCTCTGTTTTTTTTTTAAACTTTTGTATCTAGAATTAAAAATACTAATTAGTGAGTGTTAGAAAGATGACCACTTCTTTTGAGAAAACACATTAAATACTCATTTAAAAAGCAGGATTTCATTTGCACCCTGTGGCTAACCAGTGTGAATCAACCAATGGTCTATGGTCACCACTCAGGGGATTGAGCTCTGTCAGAGCCTCCTGGGAGCTTGTCTGGGACTGATTTAATTTTTCTTTTTCAGTGAGAAATAAACTTTTGTTCTGGTAAGACTGATTTCTTTTTGTACTCATTCATTTTTTCATTCTACAAACATTTGTTGACTAATCCCCATTTACCAAGCGTGAGCTAGGTGTTGTGCCAGGCACTTAGCAACCCAGGTTACACATGGCTGCTTAGAAGCTGCTGGGACCAAACAGCGGCTGAGCTGCATTTTGGGGCACAGCTGGCCAAGTGCTGGAAAGCACAGCCTTCACCTTAAACAGTGTGTCGTTTATATCAAGTTTTAAAATTACAGACACAATTATTTACACGCTGAGTTCCATAGCTTTGCAAGAACTCAAGCTGTCAGCATCATATATCTCGTTAAAACCTGCACTAAGCATGGAAAAGATTATTTTTCAAGGCTATGAGTACAAAACATCAATTAGTCATAGGAGAGAACAGTTAGCTGGCATGTGTTCGAGATTTTGCACCTTTGGGAGGGAGGGAAAATACATTTACTTAATCTTTTATATCTGAGTCAAATGAAAAAGGGGACAACAAAACCACTCAATTTGGGTTAGTTGATTTTTTAATCAGGCCAATAATTCCGTGCCTCTCAATTAACTGCAGATGCACACAGTGAATAGAGACAGCCAAGAAGGTGGCCTTTTCAATATGCCTTCAATAGTCACTAGGAGCATTACCACACTTGGGCAGGAGGCTACAGAAATCAATAGCAGCTTTCTCAAGCTTCAATCCTGAGAGCTGCAGCTGCCCTGGAAAAGCTACCTTTCCTTGTGTCACTTTTGATTTCTTTCCTCGAATGAGAAAAAGGCCAGATTCAACAAACTATTGACTAAGCCCCCACCAAATGTTAGGCCCTGGGATGTAGACTTGAATAATTTTTCTGTATTAAAAATTTATAAGGAGCCCTAACCCGATGTTCCTACTTGCTCCTGTAGAAGAATGATTACACTGAGTGCTTTATATTTTTGAGATAACCTGGGAAATGTGAATATAAGCTGGGTATTACATGAAGACAATGAATTATTGTTAATTGTATTAGCTATGAAAATGACATTTGGCTTATCTAAGAAAACATGTATATCTTCTTAAGAGGTATCCATATACAGGGTTGAAATGATATGATTCTGGCATTTGTTTTAATATAATATAATCTGAGGCAAGTAAGAGTTGAATAGATGAAACAAATATGACAAAATCATAATTACTATTCAGGCTGGGTGATAGGTCAGTGGGGCTTCACTATACTATTTTCTTCAATTTTGTATATTTTGAAAATTTTCCTAATAGAGTCTTTAAATGAATGACTTAATTTGAACACAGGTATATTTTTCTTATTAAATTGATAGGGTTTTGGAGGCAGATCCTTGGGAATGACTAGTTTAAAAAATTGCAAACAACGTTGCTTGATGTTATATTACTGTGTGTTTTAAACAGCAGTTTCCAAAACTGAGCACTGCAGCCAGAACACTTGAAAAATATAGCCAAAGCTGAGCACAGTGGTGCATGCCTGTAGTTCCAGCTACTAGGGAAGCTGAGGCAAGAGGATTGCTTGAGGCCAGGAGTTAAAGTCCAGCTAGGGCAACATAATGAGCCCTGTCTCTAAAAAAGAAAATAATGCAGCCTTATTAGAGATATATAGGTGCAAAAAATGTATACGTTAAAGTATGACATTTCAATATTGAGGGGGGGTGGAGTGGAGCAGGAAACACCAAGTCTTGCTAAATAAAGGATAACACTAAGACCAGCTAGAAACAGACAGCTATGGCTGTATTCTTACCTTTTCATACAATGGCAGTACCATAGCAACTGTCAAATCACAGGGTAATTCATCTGAAAGATACTTTTGTTTAAGTGTATTTGTAAATGTACCATGGTAGTTCTTTAGTTTGGCAAGAAACTGCCATAAGGGTGGAAAAATTAAAACTTTAGTTAACAAAAAGTACATTACTTGGGTCCCTTACAAAGCTTATTGTTTCTCTTAGATTTAGGAGAATGTTTTGTTTTAACTCTTTCTGTAAATGACAGCACGGTTTCGTTTATACAGCTGGTGCCCTCAGGAGGCTACAGATGGATTTTTAGGTGAGTTTGCTGGCACCTGAGTAACTAACCCTGTGTCCTACGGGAGTTTTTTCCTCTGAGATGAGCCCCCTCTGCACCTTCCCTCAATACAATGTCCCCTAAACTGGGAAAGGTCTCTGCATATGAGATAGTGCCGCTGATTGAAAAGGATGTGTCAAATAATGAATATCTATAAAGTAGGCATGAATCTCTAAGAAGAAAACGTCACCATGCTATAGGACCTGGGTTGCGTTGTAAACAATTGTTTGCCTGGGCTACTGTACCTGTACCTGAGCTGATCTGGCAGTATAGTCAAATGAAATCTTTCCTTAGCACACTCCTAAGACTGTGATAGAGGGAACAAAGAGCAACTCTGTGGAATCATCTCTGATATTAAGGGTCATTTCTAAAACCCAAAACTGAGAAGCCCTTGAGTTTGATATCGAATTTAGGCACTTTATTTTTCTTAGGTGCTTCAAAGAAAGCTTACGTTTACATTTAAATTTGAATATGATCTTCAGGCTTTGAGAAAGTATTGTAATCCTTCTGATTGATTAAAATGATTGATCTGGCATTGACTGCATTGAGCAGAGTTGTGGCCCGGCAGCTGCCTTTGGAGAGCAGCCAAAACTGCTGAGACCCAACCACTTCAGGCACAAATGTGTTTGTCTTTCTTGAAAGGATGTCTTCCAGAAACATTGGCTCTGATGCCTGGTTTTGTAAATTAAACCATATTTCCCTTAACAACCTCTGTCATAAAGTTATAGCTGTTTTCATGAGGATTCTCTGGCTGTTAAGAAGTAATACAAATCACATTTTTAAAATGTGACAAAGATTTTTTTTTTCCTTAGCCACAGTAAAGAAAATGTGACAAGGCTTTCAAAAATCCGTATTTTAAGATAAATCATACTTTTACAGTAAACAATTAGAAATACTACTCTGATTACATCTGTAGAAGGAGGCGTGTCTTGTATGTTGTCTCAGTTGTGAAATGTATTCCATTGCTCACCTCTCCCTAGATAAATATTTTCTTTGAAAACTCAAAGCATTTAGCTGCCCTTTCTGTAAAGAGGTTTATCGTATAGGAAATCTCTTAACTGTTTATTTATTTAATCATTCTGTTCAAGCCTGTCAGTAGTTACAATGTTTGCTCAATGCCCTTTTAGGTTTGGTCTGGAGGAGATACCTTATCTTTCTGCATAGTTGAGGCATCAGATGCTAGCTGAAGAATAATTTCTATTTTTTTTTAACTTCTGTGGATATATTCCAATTAAGAAGTTGTATTTTAACAGGGATCCATCTGTATTTGGAAGATATCAATGACTATTCTGACAATTGAAGTTATCTTACTATTACTTCTTATTCTGCCCGTGTTTGTGGAGTATTACCTTAGTATTAGACATATGCATGTAGTTGTTTCTGAATAACAATAGAGTTTAAGGCTTTAGACACTTTTCCTAAGATTTAAAAATGTCTAAGTCCCATGTCATGAGATGAACCATGTGAAATTCTTCAGGGTTAGCTCTCTGCCTAGAAGTCAAAGAAATGTATTATATCTCTTTTGAGTGTTTACATTAACCTCCCACAAATTCTGCCCCAAGCTATATTTTCCTGTAAGTTGCTAATCCAACTGAAACTAACTTTAATTTGTTGCTTTATTTAAAAAAATATTTACAGCTATATTTCAGCTAAAAATAAAACCTAAAGAAATAAAATAAAAATGCAAGTACCATTGTAACATTACCCATTTCTCCAAAGGGCGTACTGCCTGAATGTCTTATGGAGGCCAACCAGCAAAACTCTAGATCCAATTTTCCATTATTTTCTTGAAAGTACTCTGCAAAATTACATAAAATGAAACGATGAGAAATACACATCACAATCTAAATTTTTTAAAGAAAAATTGCAGCGATGCAAACATCATTCATTGGAAACTTATTTTTATGCTTAAAAGGTGACATTTAAAAACTCATAATGTTTGAAAAGCCTAACATGAGTTTCTGTCTGTGGCCACATAATGCTAAGCATATAGATTAAAATGAAAAAAATATGTATTTCTTATCTACAAAATTAGCATTTGCAAATATCCATAGCATTGACTGTTCCAGCCAATTGAGGATATATAGAGCCAGTGCTATATGTACCAATATGTCAACTATTCGATAATAATCCAGATTTAATTTCCTCTCAAACTAATACGATATTCATTAACTTGACAGTGTATGTATCTTGCTACTTCCAATGAAAACACATATACGAAAGACTCCTGGCTGCATTTAAAATGAAAACCTTCAGCATATTAGGATCAATCATTTGTCTAATGTCAGTGAATTCATCTTTTTTTTCTCTTTTCAAAAATTTGACTCTACTTATAGTATGTCCTTTCCCTGTGATTCTGTAGGCACAATGTTAATAAATGCTTTTGCAAATATGATTATGCAAAGAACAAATGAATATTGATTAAACTGAATAATGCATTATTTTCTAGGATAAGTATATTAAATTAACTCTCAGTGAACAAACAGCATGAATTAAACTAGTTAATTTTTTGAAGCTATAACTAGCTTATTTTGCACTACTATGAACGTTCAGACTAAAATTTGAAACAGCACTTGTGCTGATTTTTCCTTTCTTTTTAATTATGATTTTTAAAAATGTATAGAAGTAATCTAAGTTCTTTAAAGGAAAGTTGAAAAATGCTGATACGTAGAAAAAAGATAAGAGAGCACTTACAGCTTCATCACTCACATATAATCGTGGTTAAAATCTGTGCTTTGTAGTTTAACTATTGGTTGCATTGAGTTCCAGGCTTTTCAAATGTTTATTTTCTGCATTATGTTACAAACTTTAAAATTTGATCTTCCTGTTTTTTCCTCTACCTATTCATCTTTACTTAGGTTGCAGATACTTAATACTGAACAAAATCAATCACATTAGAAAGCAAATAAATTATTTTATAGGTCCAAGTGTTGATTTTTAGGCTAGTCTTGTTTGAAACTATTTATTCCCAAGACTATAACAAAGTCTTTGGAAACATTTGTTTGTAGTAGTAGGAAGTAAGATAACAAACGGTTGGAAGTGGGGAGGGAGTCTGAATTGAGTAAGATCGTTTGGTTATAGGTAAAGTGTAAGTATTTTACAACTGCTAATATTAACATAATGAGCCAGGTACTTAGCATGTGCCATTTCGTTTTAGCCTCAATCTCAAGAAGTGGGTAATATTAGCATCACAAATTTCAAATGGGGGAAACTGAGTCTCAGAGAGTTTAAGGGAGTTACCCAAGGTCACACAGATAAGTGGCGATGTCAGGCTTTGAATTCAAGCAATCCGACTCTTGACCAGCATTCAAACTTATGCCATGCAGGTAGAAGAATGAGATTTCAAGAAGTATTTCCAATTCCCTGAGCATGCTCTGGCCCAGGCCTCCTACCTTTAGACACTAATAAACCGTAAAGCACAGGAGACCACAGAAGGGACTTTGAAAGGTTCATTGTCTCCAAAATCTGCCCCATTACTACTCCATCATTTAATTATAAACCAGAATCAAAAGCCACATTCTTCCTACACCTCAGTCTTGAGAGAAATTCTTTGTGCCAACTTGAGAAGATCCAAGCTCCCCACCCCATGCCCCCACTTCTTCTCACACTCCCGAACCCTGCCCTCAACTTTCAAACATTACGTTTCTCTGCTTTCTGTCAGACTGATAGAAGTGTGATCCAAGAATTGGGACCACCACTCATCACTGACAGCACTAAGTGCTTCCAAGAGCAATTTGGAGTATAAAGGTATAGAAGATTCAGAAGTATAAAGGTATAGAAGATTCAGAAGAAAGATGTTGTTTGAACAGATTATTTTTTTTTTTTTTTTTTTTTTTGAGTTGGAGTCTCACTCTGTCGCCCAGACTGGAGTGCAGTGGCCGCTCCCGGCCACCACAATCTCGCCTGCTGGGCTCCGGCGATCCTTCCGCCTCAGCCTTCCAAGTAGCTGGAATTACAGGCACGCGCTACCACGCCCAGCTGATTTTTTGATTTATTGTAGAGATGAGGTCTCGCTGCCCAGGCGGGTCTCAAACCCGCGGGCTCAGGCAATCCACTCACCTCAGCCTCCCAAAGGCGCGGGATTACAGGCTGAGCCACCGAGCCCGGCTTTGAACAGATTATTTTTAATGTAGCAAGGACACATTTCCTTCTCTCTCTCTCCCTCTCTCTCTCTCTCTCTCTCTCTCTCTCTCTCTCTCTCTCTCTCTCAACAGGGTCTAGCTCTGTCACCTAAGTTGGAGTGCAGTGGTGCCATCATGGCTCAGTGCAACCTTGAACTCCTGGGCTCAAGCGATCCTCCTGCCTCAGCCCCCTGAGTAGCTGGGACTATTCCACTACACCAGGCACACACCAGCACACCTGGCTATTTTTAACTTTTTTGTAGAGATTGGGTCTTACCATGTTGCCCAGGTTGGATAGCTATCAGATGGCCTACAGTGCAGGATTAGAATGTTGTGAAGACAGGATGAATCTTTCTTTCCTAGGAGAGAAAGACAAGCCACTTTCTATTGGTATAAATGACCGTGGTTTCAACATGGGTTTAGGGTGGAGAGTGGAGGGAAAGAAGTGGACGAGTTGCTCATCCTGCCCACCAACCCGACTATGGCACCACAGATATTCCCCCTGTGATGATTACAGCAGTAACAAGGCTCCCTGATCTCCTCTCTTGGTTCCCCCACCCCCACTCATGCTGTACCCAGCAAAGTGCTCCTTCTCAAATACAGGTCTGATCATGTTACTGTCCTGCTTCAGACCAATCAGTATCTTCCTAGTGCAACTTTCCTCTGACGTACAAGGCCCTCTCCCCTTTCTCACTTCTTTTCTTCCAGACACATTTTTTTCTTTCCTTCTGTCCATTACACTTGTCACATATTAATTTGTTTCAGTTTTCAATGTAAAGATCATTGGTCCCAGGAAATCTTGTCTGATGTATTCCCCACCAAAACCAACTAAATTAGATCCCCTCTGGAAACCTCCCATAGCACATCGCACTTCTTCTCCTTCAAGGCATTTATCTACTGTATTGTCGTTACTTATCTGATGTCTATATTTTTCACTGGATCATAAGCTCAGGGAGGGCATGGACCAGGTGTGTGTTTATTTACTATTTATTATCTGGAACTTAACTGGGGAAGGACACAGAGATGTAAAGTATAACTAGAAGTTAGCTAAGCAACAGGGGCAAGAAAAAAAGGAGAAATCCTTCCAGGAGAAGGGACTGCATGAGCAAAGGAAGCTGTGGAGGTAAGAAATGGCTGACTCAGTGCAACAATCAACATATAGTTGAACAGCATTAGAATACAGTAGGGTGTGGAAACACCTGAGGCTGGGGAAGGAAGTAGTACTATAGTCAGTCTGTTTGGGGTATATCGAGTTGATATCTTCCACCAAAGGTAAAGATTTTTATTAAGAAAGCTGGAGATGAGGCTGAAGAAGCAGGCTGGGCCAGATGTGCACAACTTTGAATGTGCTACTGGCATATAACAGTGAGAGGGAGCATCATCCATAGATAGATGGTCAACAGATAGTCACTGGACATACGTGATGCACCAGGCACTGTGCTCAGCCCTGGAAATGAAAGGGTGCCACCAGGAAGCTGATAATCTTGTGGCGTGCTTGGAGTGCCTGCATGAGCATTTTGGGGAAGATCAATAGCTTCAATCACAGTCTCAAAAAGATTCAGGAGAAACATTTGGAAACAGAATTTGGGGAGGACAACAGACTTTCTTCAAGTGTATCTATGAATCCCATTTAAGACTCTTTTTTGGAGATGCCTTTGGATAAAAGTCTTTTGGATAAATGCCTTTGAAGACCTATGTTGCTACCATCAATCTCAGACCACAGCCAGAATGAAAACAGGGATAGCGTCTATTTTTTGGACACCATTTTATCACCAGAGCTAGGACAGAAATCTCAAACTTATCATGGCCTACACCAAACTCACGGATTTCCACACCACAACCCTACCTCTCCTTCCCCAGCCTACTTCTCCATTTTTCTCCTACCCAGCAATGACTCCACCACTCACAGTTCCTCACACACTTGATCACTGTCTTTGCACCACCGCTACATCCTGTCTATCAGCAAATCCTCAATCTAGCCACCGCTCTCCACCTCCAGTGTTGCAGCTCCAGTCCCAGCCCCATCATTTCCTATCTCAACTCCTTGCTGCAATGGCCTCTTGGCTAGTCTCCCTGCTTCCTGCCACTCTTGCTTTCTCCAATCCATTTCTCACCTTTTGGCCAGATCTTGTCATTTCCCTCAACCCCTTCATAGTTTCCTGAGTCATCTAGAAAAAAAATCCAAACTCTCTACACTTATCTACAAGGCTCTCCACATCTTACCACTGCTGATCACATCTCCTTCCCCACTTTCCCCCCCTCACTCATGACCCTCCATTCACACTGGCCTTTGAACATTTTCTAATCATGGGAAGCTCAGTTCTGCCTTATAGCTTGTGTACTTTCTCCTATCTCTGCCTGGAAATTCTTCTTCTTCATCCCTCTACTCTCCTGAAGCCTCTTTCTTCTGACCCATCAGTTGGATTCAGCTCCATATCTCCTCCTCAGAAAGGTATTCCTCCTTTTATTTATTACCTTTATGGGAAATTAACTTGCTAATGAATTTCTTTGCAAGTTAATATGTCTTTAACCCTCTCTAGAATGCAAACTACCTGAGGGCAGAAATCTTGGTGGTTTTGTTATTATTAACTCATATATTCCCAACCTCTAGAACAGTGTCTAGCATTTTATAGGTAGTATTCAACAAGTATTTGTTAACTGAATAAATACATTTTGAAAATCAGCTAGGTGACTGAGTGGTAAATATCATTGTGACTTTGAGCATGTCCTTGAACCCCTCAAGACTCCAATTTCTTCATGTGTAAAATGGAACTAATCATAATTGTTTTTCCCTATATGCGTGGCATGAGATGATTAAAAATAGATACAAATCCTGACTAAGTGCTGCAGTCTTGGAGAAAAGCAACACGGAGTACTGAGTACAAAGAAGCTATCTCCAGGCACTGGCTGTCACAGACACTTGGGCAGTCTCAGAGGCAGCCCAGGAAAATCAGAGTGGAGGACAAGCTGAAGGCCATGCTCCTACCTAAGGCCACAAGGTGACTGCATTTCCTGAAGCCTGATTTGCTGATTATTCAGTTCTGCCAGGCAAGCCTCTTTTGCCAAGGATCTTTGCCTACTTTTTCCCTCCAGCTGTATCTGCTGCTTCTTCTCCCACGAGCAGGTAACCAGTTGACTACTCTCTCCTAGGTCTCTCATTGGGGCAGAGGAAAAAAATGACAACAGAAATATTTATATGATGATTTCTCAGTTTACAGTGTGATTTTACATTGATTATCTTGTTTAACCATCCCAGTAACCTTTCAGGTTGGCTTATTCTCATTTTACCAAGGAGGAAGCTGAGGCTCAAAGAGATTATATGAGACGATCAGAACCACAGAGGTTGAAAATATTAGAGCCAGGATACACTAGGCCTGCCTAAGTGCTTTGTGTAATGCAAACCCGCATTTCCTGAGTGTTGTAGTGTTGGATTTTTTAGGTGAAATTCTGGTCAGAAGTGATGGTCAAAATTCTCACCTCCCTCTCCAGATTCCTCCTTCTGCGACCTCCAGATGACAGAGCAGCAGGGTGCTGGGCCCTCACTTTAGTCTCTGGGAAGAACAGCTTGATGTTGCTGGCCACAGCTAGCCTGAAGACCCAAAGAGGTGATGCCAAGAGCAGGTCCAAACTGATGCGTGTGGGGCTCTGCAACAGGCTCAAACACAAATTTCTTTGGAGGCTTCTTAACATGTTTTAAATGCAATAAGTCCGTATTTCTAGCAATTAGCCCAAGCCATGCACTTTGCGGTTTTGGCTTTTTGGCCAGATGCCAAGATTCTGGGAATTGTAGGCACCAACCTGAGGGGCCTGGCCACTATCTGCCTTTGAAAGTTGTACAGGCCTATGCAGACAGTTATCATCAGAAGTAAGTAAGCTTAGCAAGAAGTGCATGTGCATGTGTGTGTGTGTGTTTAAAATACCCACTTCAGGAGTCATTTGAG
Organism: Carlito syrichta; assembly: GCF_000164805.1. Taxonomy (NCBI): domain Eukaryota; kingdom Metazoa; phylum Chordata; class Mammalia; order Primates; family Tarsiidae; genus Carlito; species Carlito syrichta. The sequence continues at coordinate 173,209 of NW_007097720.1, forward strand.
CAGGAAAAAGAACTGTTTATTTTCACCAGTTGCATAATGGGAATCTGGTGAAAACTTGAAGTGACTAGCACTGCATTTTGATTCTTTCGGTGGTATTTTATCACCCTTTCAAGATTGTTAGCTGGTTGTGAGAAACAGAGCCTAGATCAGTACTCTGCAATGGGGGACCTTGGGGCCTTTCCCCTTAGCCTGCTTTTCCAGATTTGATTTCAAGAGTCTCCTATCCTCAAGCTTCATCTCAGTCTCCATTGGTTGAGCTGCACCCTGACCCTTAAGACCACATCTTTCCTGAGTCTCATAACTCTACTGGCCCTCATCGTACTTGCTGTCTCATTCATGAGGCCTCCTGCGCTTCAGGAGAGCCCAACTACCCTTTTATCTGGTTAACTTCCCCTCACAGCCTCAATGCTACTTCTTCCAGAAAGCCTTCTGAGCCTTTTTTGCCTTCCTTAACATTCATGCAGACTAGATGGAGGCTCCTGCTCTGTCACCTGAAGCCTTTGTCTCTCCCAACAGAAACTGTCATTGTGTCACAACTTGATGCCTGAACAGTGGGTTCTTTAAAGGCTCCTGTCCCTCTCTCCACTGATTTCAGTGCCCAGCATAGACCTGTCAATAAATAATAATCTGCTCAATAAATGAATGGATATAGGGATGCATAACCATTGTGGAGTATTTTAAAAGTAGGGGGAAGCTCTGAGAATAGTTGTCATAAGAGGGGCTGTATTTGTATTCTCTTAGCAATGATCACACTTTTTGAATTCTCTTTACTTGTCCAGCTCCTCCAATAGAGGACTTTGAATTATGTGGCCAAGAATTTTATTTGCCTTGTTCTGTATCACCTGGTGCTGCTTAACAAATAGTTGATGAATGAATGAATGGGGAGAAAGCGGTTCCCAGGCACTGGCCTTGCAGGGTTACACTCAGCAAAGGCCTGTTGGTTGTTGGACTTATGCCTCAGCCTTTCAGAATGAATTGCAAACTGTGCAACTCAGAGAACTGTTCCTCGGAGCTCAACTCTGAGTAGCCTCGAGCCTCTGAAATCAGCCAAGACTCATGGAGGAGAGTGTGGAACCTGGAGCCCACTGCACTGCACATGTCCCACTCTGCTGGAACATTCCCTAGGAAATGGAATTTGCAGATTAAAAAAATGTAGGTCTTAAAAAAGCTAACATTGAGGGCAGTAGGAAGGGAGTTAAGGTATTTTTAAAAAATTTATTCTTTTAGCTTTTTTTTTTTTTTTGGTAGAGACGATATCTCCCTTGTTACCCAGACTGGTCTCAAATTCCTGCCCTCAAAGGATCCTCCTGCTTTGGCCTCGCAAAGCACTTGGATTACAGATATGAACCACTGAACCAAACTTGCTTTGCATTTTATTTCATTATTGAATTCAATGCCTCTGAAGTGTGCTGATCTTTCACACCCAGAGTCTGACAATCTCTGTTTTTTTTAATTCCAAGGAAACAGGTTCAACATTAGTTCCATGAACAATTCAAGAAAACCATATCCTGAGGACAGATTGAAGAAGAGCCTGACAATTTGACACAGAGAACAAATAAAACCAAGGGGAAAACAAAAAGTGATTACTCAGGGGCTTTTATGTTTGTAAAGGGATAAGTTGGTTAGTGACACTAGCTTAGAAGTCATACAGACCCTCTCTTTGTCACTTATGGCCTGTGTGCCCTTGGGTAAGTTGATAAACTTCTCAGTGTCTTGATCTTCTTACATGTAAATTGTGTACGGTAACACCTACTTTATATGGTTGGGTGATTGAAGAATTCAAATAACGCATATGTGATGGTTAATTTTAGGTGTCAATTGGATTAATGAATACCTAGAGAACTGGTAAAGCATCACTTCTGCATGTATCTGTGAGGATGTTTCCAGAGAAGATAGGCATTTGAGTCAGCAGACTGAATAGGGAAGGTCTGTCTTCAGTATGGGTGGACACCATCCAATCAGCTGCCTCCACCCCCAAAAAACATAAAACATAGTCTGGAGCTGGAACACTATTCTTTTTCTGCCTCTGGATGTCAGTGCTCCAGGAATTCTGGCTTTTGGAATCCAAGACCAGTTGTCTCCCAGGTTCTCAAGCTTTTGCCGTTAGACTGAGAATTACACCATCAGTTTCTCTTGTTCTGAGGTTTTGGACTTGGACTGAGCCACAATGCCAACATTCCAAGGTCTCCAGCTTGCAGGTAGCCTGAAATGGGATTTTTTAGCTTTCTTTATTGCCTGAGGCAATTATCCTAATAAATTATTTCTCATATATCTCTATCTATCTGTCTGTCTATCTATTCATCCTATCAATTCTGTCTCTCTGTAGAACCTTGACTAATACAGATGTTGGTACCAGGAGTGGTTCTAGAAGAACAGAATTTTAAGGATGGGTTTTCTTAATTTGTTTTGAGTTTTGGGAAATGACTTTCAAATCTGTTTAGCCCTAAAAGGGCTAGAGACTCTACTTCTAAAAGTCCAAAGAGCACGATAGTCCATGGCATGAACTATTTATAGAGATACAGAAAATATCTGCATTTGATACTATGACTCAGTCACTTATAAGAGGCAAGGAACTTGCTGACTCTATATATGATACTTTTGAACATTTGTGGAAAACCAGGGAATATAATGACATTGGTTGACTGCTTCTAGGATGAAAGAAAAGGATGAACCCAGGGTTTCAAATTTCTGGCTCTAACATAAGAGCCTAAGAATTTCTTAGTGTGCGCTGAGCCAGAATCTTTCCTCCTGTAACCACAGGGATAACATCATTGAAAATCGAATCCAGGCCCTCATCATGCAATTGGCTGAATTACAACAACAGTTGAACTCTCAGCCACACAGGGTGCGCACTATTAAAGTGAGGGCATTGGCTGTGAAAGAATGGAGTCCTATAAGCTGAGATGCGGACATATGGAAGGGTCTAGATAAATTCCCTCATCTATATCTATGTCTACCTATCTCTCTATATATATCTATATCCTATTGGGCCTGTCTCTCTGGAGGACCCTGACTAATGTAGCATACAGCCACATTAGCACACAGTCTAAGTGCTCAATAAAGGTAGTTATTATCCTCTAATAAAACCCTTATGTTACAATGAGGTAAAAATTTGTGTAATGAGGTGCTGTGACTTTAAGAGATTGACAAGATTTCTGAGAATAGATTTATGTTTTCTTTTTTAAAAAAATTTACTTTAAAGATGTGGGGTACAGTTCAGGGTTAGGTATACAAATGTTCATTATACAGGTACCTTGTTAATGAGATTTGCCCCCCCCCCCAGCAGTTTCCCACTACTGTCAATCCCGACCCTCCTCCTCTGGTAGTTTTCCACTACTGTCAATCCCTTTCTATAGTATTATGATAAGTGTTCAAGTCTGCCTCACATTCTGCTGAAGGGAGAAGTATCAGATTATGTAGGATACGCGAGAATAACAAGGAAGAAAGGCTGGTAAAATCATACAGAAACAGGAATTCCTAGATCCATACTTAAATAAATAAACAGGAAGAGGGAAAAGATTTCCTTACATAAAAAATCAACTAATAAATGTTTAAGGAATGATTGAATTAGAAAATCACCATTTGGCAACCATCATAGTAATAATTAATTCAGCCAAGAAACATCAATGGATGCTAAAATTAGTGGGTGAAAGTTTGATGAGAAATGGAATATTGACATAGTCTTGGGGTACCTCCCCACAGAATACTTATTAATTACAAAGGGAATAACTTTACAGTGGAGAAGCCTGGCAGATACTGCCACCTTAATGAAGTGATCAAAGTGAACATCATTAGTAATGGGACAAATTGAAATCATGTGCCACCTGATAGGATGCAATAAGAACACAGCATCGCTTCTGTGCTGTTCCTGTAAAAGATGCATAACTTGAACCTCATCACGAAGAAACATCAGACAAACCTGAATTAAGGGGCAGTTCATAAAAGAAATGGCCTGTACTTTTCAAAAGTGTCAAGGACCCGTAACAGAAAAAGAAAAGACCGAAGAACTGTTTTAGACTGAAGGAAACTAAAGAGACAGGAAAATTAAATGCTACCTGTGATCCTGGATTGGATCCTTTTGTTATAATGGACATTGTTAGACATTGGGAAAGATTTGAATGAAGTTTGAGGATTAGACAGCAGTGATGTATCATTATTATCATCCTTATTTTAATGGTTGTGTTGGGTTACATTGAAGAATATCCTTCTTTGCAGGAAATACATGCCAAAGCATTCAGCGAGGGATGGGACATCAGTTTGGCAACTTACTGTCAAATGATTTAGGAAAAAAATATATTTGTACTATTCTTGCAATTTGGTTGTAAGGTTATAATATTTTGAACTATATAATTTTGTATTTCAGATAACCTTACTGAAACATATGTTACATTTACAACTAATTGCTTGAGAGGTGAAGCTACAGATATTGAGTCTATGTATTTTTAAAGGGAGGGTAGGGCAGATTCTAGGAACAAGAAAAGGGGTGCCCAAACACAGATACTGAGAGCCCCACACCTGCTTACATTGATCTCAAGAGTTAAGAGAGAACTGGGGCAGGAAAGAAGCTGAGGCATTGTTATCCCCATTGTATAGCTGAGTAAAATAAGGCTATATGGAATAAAAGATAGTAGAGCCAGAGGGCACCTCCCTATTCTTTGGCAAATGAGGAAACTCATCCAGGAGCTCACAGGACTTGCCAAGTTCTCAGTAAGAGCTGAACTGGAATCCAAAGGCCAGCACCACACTGCCAAAATCAAACTGTGTCTCATTAAAAATGTGGGTATGTGAATTATATATGTGTATGTGATTTTTTTATTTGTTCATAAATTCATTCTGTGGTACAACATTTTGAGTTGGCAGTAGTTGGAATAAATAGAATAATCTAGAGCAAAAACACAAAGGCAGAGATTTTGCTCACATTCTCTCCCTGCTGTGTCTCTGGGGCTAAAGGAGAAGCTGGCACATTGTAGGCATTTCATAAAGGGTTGTCAAGGGTTGGGTGTGCTGGCTCACGCCTGTAATCCCAACACTTTGGGAGGTTGAGGCAGGCTTGAGCCCAGGAGTTCAAGATCAGCCTAGGTAACATAGCAAGACCTCATCTCTACAAAAAAATAAAAAAAATTAATGGACCTAGTGGTACACGCCTGTAGTCCCAGCTACTCAGGAGGCTGAGGTGGAAGGATCGCCTGAGCCCAGGAGGTCGAGGCTGCAGTGAGCAGTGATTGTGCCTTCACTCCAGCCTGGGCAGAGTGAGACTCCAACTCAAAAAAAATAGAAAAATAAAAATGAAGGGTTTTCAACAGATGCTGGCAAGGATGTGGAGAAAAGGGAGCGCTTCTACACATGGGAATGCAAACTAGTTCAACTTCTATGGAAAACAGTGTGGTGATTTTTAAAAGAACTAGAAATTGACCTTCCGTATGATCTAGCAATTTCCCTTCTGGGAATATACCCGGAAGAACTCAAATCATTCTACAAAAAAGATACTTGCACACACATGTTTATTGCAGCACTATTCACAATAGCAGAAACATGGTACCAACTTGCTGTCCATTGGACTGGACAAAGAAAATGCAGAACATATATACAGTGGAGTACTATGCAGCTATAAAGGACAAAATTATGGACTTTGCAGCAACCTGGATGGATTTAGAATCCATCATACTCAGTGATCTATCATAGGACAAAGAATACCACCTGTTTTCACTTATAAGTGGGTCCTGAACATCTATCACAATACTACAAGAGAAGCATCGGCAGTAGTAGGCTACTGTTAGGGGAAGGGGGCACGTAACATCACTAAGGGTATCTCACCCTAAACCAGGGAAGTGAGGACCAGTTGGAGGCTCAAACTTTACCTGCACATAAGCTACTTATGTATCTAATCTTGACTTGTACCCAACACCTTTACAATAAAATTTTAAAAATTCCATAGAGAACAAGAAAAGGGGGAGTTGTCGAATGACTGAATGTAGCTGTAAACTTTTAGGGAAAAAAAACAATACTTGGGAAAATTATTTACCTTTTCCTCAAAAAGTACCTCAATGTTTTTTTTTTTTTTTCTCCAGAGGAGACCATACTTATAACCCAAGCAAGCCTGGCCACAGGAACAACCTTATGGAAAACTGCAAAAGTCTCTGCAAGGATGACAGATGGTTCTGTCCAGAGGCTTACATCACACTTGGTTCTCAAGACTTCCTTTTAATATTTGCCTTAGATATTTAAATGGAGCTAGTTTTCCCAGACAAGGAATATTATGTGGTGGTGAAGTGCATGGTAGCTGGAGCCAAATTGCCCAAGTTTGTTTGAATCATGGCTCCATCACTTAGTAAATGTACGATCTTGGGCAAGCTATTTAATCTCTCTGACTCTCAGTTTCCTCAACTGTAAAATAAAAATAATAAGAGTACCTATATCATAGGGTTGTTGTGAGGATTAAGGTAGCATATGTGTGTGCGTGTGTGTATACACAGTGCCAAAAATGTATACACATTTTAAGAAATTAAAAAGCCACATAAAAATTGTAATACTCAATATGTATCGATAAATAGTCACAATTGGTAGATGATTGCACTGGCCATTTCTACTGTCCTGCCTGTCTCATGGTAACGCTAGCATCCATTTGATTGATGTCATCTTTTGAGGGAATGTGTATCCATTTTTTGGCACCGTGTGTGTGTGTCTGTGTGTGTGTGTGTGTGTGTGTGTGTGTGTGTGTGTGTGTGTGTACAGTTTCTGACTTACAATGATTTGACTTAGATTTGTTTGACTTTACGGTGAAGCCATATACACCGTACTTCTCGTACCTGTAGGGTCATTCTGTTTTTCACTTTCAGTACAATGTTCAGTAAATTCTATGAGCTAGCTAATACTTTATTATAAAAGGGACTTTGTGTTAGATGAGTTTTGCTTAAGTTGTAGGCTAGTGGAAATGTTCTGAGCACGTCTGAGGTAGGCTATGATATCATACTAGTAGGTTATTCAGTGCGTTTTTAGTTTACCATTGGTTTATCAATGGGTTTTTGTAACCCACAGTAGGTGGAAGAATATCTGGTAGTAAGTATTGTAGAAATGTTCGCAATTTTTTCTCAGACTACTGGGAGCTTGTTAAAACCCAACCTTGGGAAAAAATTCCCCCCACCCAGGGTATTTATTCTTTCAGACTGCCCTTTGGCGCATCCTTCATAAATTTGTCCTGCCTTCCTAGCTTTTCAGGGGCTGTCTCAAAGGAACAGACATTTGAACTGACACCTGAAGAATAAAGAAAAGTTTACTAGATGAAAAAGAAAGAATTGGAACACCTCTCAAAGAATGGCCAAGGAGCCAGAGCCTCACCGACATCCTCTCCCCAGCCCCTAAGGGACCATTGTTGGGCTGAAATTATTTTACCAAGAATGGATCTTGCTGTCATCATTCCTGTTCACTAGATGCTATGGCACACTCTGTGACTGGCAGTTTGATGTGACTTAAAACAACATTGAAAACATATTTTGAAGCAAAGATATTGAAGTGACTCACAGAGATAGTACAGCACGGTAGTCATGGGCACGGACTGCCTGGGTACAAGTCCCAGCTTCATTGTTCCTAGCTGTATAATTTTGGGCAAGCTCCTTAACTTCTCTCTCCCTCTGTTTCTTTATCTCTAAAATGGGGATGATGATAATGGCACCTGCCTCAAGGGATTTCTAGAAAGAGTAAATGATTTAATATTTTGTAAAGTATTACAATATATAATATAAATATATCACAAATATGTGCTATATAAATGTCTGGTAATTTAAAAAATGATGACAATAATCAGCATTAAAACAGAATGATGGAAGGACTGTCTATGCAAACAAACATAATGGTGATAGATTAGTAATACTCTATAAATGAAACCCCAGATGTCTTCACTGTCTTTTTCTCCAGTGCTTAGTTTGAGAAGGGGAAATAAACCTCTCATTACCAAGACATAAATTATTTTTAAGTAAATTATTAGTTACATATTAAGGATCTAAAAATTTCAAATCAGAGGGAGGAATGTGTCATTTTGTTGCTATTATTGCTTACAAATGTGAAGACTCATCTGTGCAAATAGGTTTTGGGACTAATCAACTCATTTTTACTTCTTTGGAAGAAGCAATTTAGAAACTCTTCCACTGAGAAGACAAAGACATGTTTTAAACTATGAAAATGCCAAAACGAAAGGAATGGAAAAATAAGCAAAAGCACTAAATGTAATTATTTTCCTTCTCTTTCTTTTTTTTTTTTAACCACCATCAAGATCTTTAGGAGGAGGAAAAATGTTTTCCAGTAATGGCATGGCATAAATAAATACCTGTTTAATTTGCTTATATACTAAGGCGACTCAACAGGGTAGATATGCAGTGAATTCCAGCACATTCATAAGTGTGGTGTGGGCCTTCAGAAGTCACTGGACAAAGCCCTGAGTTTTGATTTTTTGCACTCCCAAGTTGAATCAGATTGGAGGTCACCATCTGAAGCACAGCGGGAAGGGTCAGGATGGATAAGTTTACTGGCAGCTTCCACACAGCTTTTCTGGAACACTTGGTTGCCTGAGGAATTACATGCCGAGTAATTGACTGGGACAATTAGGCAAACTCTGAAAGTCAAGCTTCGGAGGCACATGCCAAAGTGTGCCCACAAATGGATAAGCTCAAATGCAGATGTCACTCAAATGCAAGATCTTGGGAGAGTTGTCTTTTCAAAGCTGGCAGAGGTATCAAATGTTCCTCCCATAAAAATGATAAAGTATCAGTTAATGTCAGCCCTTTGCTAAGAGCAACAGCTGGGGACTCTGTACTGGCAGAGGGGGGTGAATTGTATAATCAAGCAAAGCTTAACACTCATGAGCATGACAATCTGCAGCTCTCAATACATTTGCTTGTAAGGATGGACTCATGCCGTACCGGGACATCCACTCCACCACTCACAACTATACATCCCCATGCAGAATCCACGTACCTTTACCATGCAAGGTTTGTGGAACCAATTTTCTATTTTATAGTAATATTCGTCTAGTTAGTTGTTATTGTGCTAGTAGTAAGTGATGTGTTGCAGGAACCAAGTTCACCAAATTACAAAGATAGAAAGTTGGTAGTGCCAGTGAATTTTGATTCTTTAGTGCCTGTCATGCCTCCTTCATAGGGTGTGAACATTCCACAAGGTAATGCAAGAGGAACCTTTTGCCAGGGATGCACTGATATCCAAGCCTGAAATGTTTTGATTATTATTATTTAGTAGATTCTCAGCAAGAATCAATCCAATGAAGACTCAAGTGTCAGAATGTTTGAGTCCTGAGGCTATAGGAAGTCTGTGTAATCTTAGTAGCTCTAAATGACATTTTAATGTATTATAGCCATCTGAAAATCAGTTGGGCTAGTAAATATTGCTTTCCCCCTCTTTGCCATCATACTTCTTAGAAGAGTTGTCTACATTTCCTTCCTTCCTTCCTTCCTTCCTTCCTTCCTTCCTTCCTTCCTTCCTTCCTTCCTTCTTCCTTCCTTCCTTCCTTCTTTCCTTCCTTTCTTTCTGTTGGAGTCTCAATTTGTCTCTCAGGCTAGAGTGTAGTAGCATGCTCACGGCCACCACAGCCTCTATCTGCTAGGCTCAGGCTATCCTTCCACCTCAGCCTTCCAAGTAACTGGAACTATAGGCATGCACCACCACACCTGGCTAATTTTATCATTTATTGTGGAGACAAAGTCTCAACATGTTGTCCAAGCTGCTCTCGAACTCCTGAGTTCAGGCAATCTTCTCACCTCTGCTTCCCAAAGTGCTAGGATTACAGGTGTGAGCCACCACATGTGACCTTGTCTGCATTTCTTTATACTTACTCCTTAATCCCTTGTGATTTGATTCCTGCCCTCACCATTCTACTCAAAGTGCAGTGTGTTCATTATCTATTGCTGCATAACAAATTGCCCTGAAACTCAGAGACTTAAGACAACATACATTTATTATCTCTACAGTTTCTGTGTGTCAGGAAACTGGGTGTGGCTGGATTCTTTCGCTCAAGTTCTCTCACAGGTTACAAATAAGCTGTCTGCTGGGGCTGTAGTTTTCTCAAAGCTTGACTGGGAAAGGATTCATTTCCAAGCTCAGGCATGTGCTTGTTGGCAGGTTTCGATTCTTCATGGGTGGTTGGACTGAAGGCCTTAGTTTCTTGCTGGTTGTTGGCCAGAGGCCACCCCCAGTTCCTTGTTGCATGGACCTTTCCACAGGCTGGCTTATAACATGGTAGCTAGATTTATCAGAGCAAGCAAGCAAGAGACAGAGGGAAATGAAAGTAAGCTGGAAATCATGGTCTATTTAAACTCAACCTTTAGAAGTGATATCCCACCTTTTGCTGTATTCAATTCACTAGGAGGTATTCTATTTGTTAGAAGCTAGTCATTAGGCTCTGCCCACACTTTAAAAAAAGGGAATGACACAAAAGCATGAGTATCTGAAGGCAGAGTTTGTTGGGACCATCTTAGAAGTCTGTTTACTGCATGTAGGTCACTTGAGACTTCATTGCCAAATCCAATGAACTTTCCATGTGTTTCATCCCTTTTGACTTTTTAGAGCTTCTCATCTATGGAATGCCCCTAGATTGAAATGCTCTCTTTAAGACAACCCATGTAATGGGAAAAAATATTTGCAAGCTATGCATCTGACAAAGGTCTAACATTCAGGATCTACAAGTGACTCAAACAAATTGAAAGGAAAAAACAACCCCATAAAAAGTGGGTAAAGGATATGAACAGATTCTTTTCAAAGGAAGATATATAAGCAGCCAACAAACACATGAAAAAATGCTCAGCCTCACGAATCATTAGAGAAATACAAATCAAAACCTTAATGAGATACCACCTAACATTGGTAAAGATGGCTATCATTAAGTAAAAAAAAAAAATTGGTGCTGGCATGATTGAGGAGAAAAGGGGATGCTTCTACATTGTTCGGGGGAATATAGTTAGTTCAATCTCTATGGAAAGCAGTGTGGCAATTTCTCAAAGAACTAAAAATTGAGCTTCCATACAATCCAGCAATCTCTCTTCTGGAAATATATCCAGAGCAACAAAAATAGCTCTACCAAAAAGATGCCTGCACAATAGCAAAAACAAGGAACCAACCCAGATGCCTATTGAAAGTTGACTGCATAAAAAAAATGGGTAATACACACAATGGAATATTATGCAGTCATAAATAAGAACAAAATCATGGCCTTCACAGCAATATGGATGCAGCTGAAGACCATCATACTAAGTGAACTATCACAGAAATAAAGAACTAATTACTTCATGTTCTTACTCATAAGCAGGTCCTGATTACTAGCATAAGGGTGGGATTGACAGATGTCAAACATTGCTAGGGGTGGGAGGGAGAAAAGAGGGAAGGGAGCACGTGGTAACACACTGGGTATTCGGTCCACTATTAGGGGTAGAGAGGGCTAGCTAGAAGCCCAAACATCACCTGCATGCAATTTACTTATGTAATAAATTCTCACTTGTACTCCTCAACTCTGAAATTTAAAAAAATGCTCTTTTCATTGAGACTGTACAGTATTTTACTTTCCTGCCTCCCTATAACTCCTATCTTGTCTCCATCTCTTTTTTCCCCTCCTTCTACCTACAATATCTTTGACTCAATTCAAAGTAGGCACACTAACAAAAGATTTTGAACTGACAAAATACATATAAGTAGCTATCAAGGGTCAGTAGTTGGCTCCCATGTTTTCATCTTCCTTTTCTACTGTTCTTGCCATAGCAATCCCATCCTGTCTCCCCAGTTTATAATATCCCTTCAGCTATTTCTATGAAATTAAGTCTGATATTTTTATATGAAACTTTGGTCTCTCTTCTAAGCCCCACTTCTGTCTCTTTCTGTCTGTGAGATATTTAAAAGGATGATGTGCTGGAACCTCAAAATCAGCATATCTTTCTTCACTCTTTCATCCACCTTCATCAAAGTCTGATTCTCCCCTATTCCTGATTTCTGGCATTATTATTACCCAGACCTAAAACCTCAGCATTATATTTGATTCCTCTTTTCCCCCTACCTGTTGCATCCAATTTGTTACTAAATCTTGTCTATTCTAATCCAGCATCATTTGTCTTTTCCTTTCTTACTGACTACTGTAGTGACCTTATAACTAGTCTCCCTACTTCTGGTCTCTATCCTCTCTCATCTATCCTACACATTCTTTTCAAATATACCTTTCTGAAACATATCTCTGGTTATTCCACTCCTTATTCGAACATCAATGGTTGCCCACTGATTCCAAATTCCTTAGCCTTTCATTCAAAACCTCCCACAATCTGGTCCCATCCCTGGTCGCTACTCATTTCATGCATTGCAAGCTCCAATTACGTGGACTCCTATCTGCTCCTCATACAGCTCTCATGGTTTTCTTCCTTGAGGGCTTTGTTTTTGCTGTTTTTTACTTCAGCCTGGAATTCTCTGTCCCTCCTCTTTACCTCAATTCTGCAAAGTCATCTCCCACCTATCCTCCATGACTTGGCTCAAGTTACATGACTCCACAAAGGGTTCCCTGAGTGTCAATCTCTAAAATCTAACTTGCAGCTGGGCTCGGTGGCTCAGCCTGTATTCCCGCGCCTTTGGGAGGCTGAGGTGAGTGGATTGCCTGAGCCCATGGGTTCGAGACCCGCCTGGGCAGGCGAGACCTCATCTCTACAATAAAAAAAAAAAAATAGCTGGGCGTGGTAGCGTGTGCCTGTAGTTCCAGCTACTTGGAAGGCTGAGGCGGAAGGATCGCCGGAGCCCAGTAGGTCGAGGCTGCGGTGGCCAGGAGCAGCCACTGCACTCCAGTCTGGGCGACAGTGAGACTCCAACTCAAAAAATAAAACGAAATAAAATAAAATACAATAAAACCTAACTTGCAGGTAATATTTCTGTAATGTGAACTACCAGAATCATTTACTTCTATATCTTACGGCACTTTACCTAGATATTTCTGTTCACATCTTCTCTTTCCTACTAAACTGGGTGCTTCTTGATAGCAGAGCATATGCTTGATTCTTCTTTGCCCTCCATTCCATACAGAACCATACACATCCATATTATCAATAGATTTAAAGTCTTTTTATAATTACTCCCCATTAAATATGTGTTATTATTTGCCTTATGTTCACAGAAAAAGGGAGGCAGAATCCGTTGACACAATGTTATTGCTTAAAGGTTAACAGTAGGGTTGGATGACACTTGATAGCTTGTTACTTTCTTTTACTTTCTCCTTGATTATGCCTGATTTTTTCTCCAAAAGATAAGCAATAAAAGTTGTGACCCTAAGATACCAAATTTTTCTGTTAGAAATACAAACAGATGTATTTGTCACAACTCCTCATGGGAAGACAATCATAGTATTTAGTTCTATAGTCATCAGGCATCTATCTGTGATGGATGATAGAGAAGTAAGGTCTAATTCTTCCTCAGAAAGGCCTTTCAATGTAGAATGGAGAAAGGCGATGTGTAAGACAAGGAGACAAGTAATGACATTCAGGCTGAATGCAGTGTCCAAACAGCATAGTCATCAATTAAGGTACACAAGCTCATTTGCTACAGTGTGGGAGAAAATTTAGATAAGAATCAGTCAGTTACAATTAACGAATAAAGAAAATGTCATATGGCAGGGTGTGGTGACTTATGCCTGTAAAACAGCACTTTTGGAAGCCAAGGCAGGAGGATTTCTTGAAGCCAGGAGTTTGAGACTAGCTTGGGCAACGTAGTGAGACCTAGTCTCTATAAAAACTAAGAAAATTAGTCAGGCACGATGGTGTATGCTGATAGCCCCAGCTACTTGGGAGGCAGGCAAGAGGATGATTTGAGCCCAGGAGTTTGAGGCTACAGTGAGCTATGATCATACCATTATACTCCAGCCTGGGCAATAGAGTGAGATCCTGTCTCTAAAAAAAAAAAAACAAACAAACTTGTATATTCTGCAATGGAATATTATCCAGCCTTCTAAAAGAAAGAAATTCTACCATTTGGAAGGGCCTGGAAGACATTATGCTAAGAAAAATAAGTCAGTTACAGAAAGACAAATACTTCTGATTCCTCTTCTGTGATACATCTGAAATAGTCAAAGGTAGAGAAGTAGACAACAGAATGGTGGTTAATGGGATAAAGGGAGGGCAATATGGAAGATGTTGTTCAATGGGCATAAAGTTACAGTTATTCAGGATGAGGAAGTTTCAGGGATCTGTTTTACAACATACTGTCTATGGTTAACAATAAGAGATTATGAGCTTAAAAATTTGTTAAGAGGGTAGATTTCATGTTGAGTGTTATCACAAGAAACAAAAGTGACAGAAGGAAGCTTTTGAAGAAGATAGATTTGTTTTTTGTCTGGATTGTGGTTATGGTAACATGAATGTATACATATGTCCAAACTCATCAATTGTAGACATTAATTATGTTCAGGTTTTTGTATACCAAATACATTTCGAAGAAGAAAAAAAGAATCAGTGTTACAGAGGTGGGCACATGGATTCCGGTGGTTTACTTATTTCACCTTAGAACAGTGGTTTTCAGCATGGTGCTTGGCCCAGCAACATCAGCATCACCTGTGAACTTAGGAGTAATGCTAATTCTTGGGCTCCACCCAAGACCTATGGAATCCAAAAGTGTATTGGTGGAACCCATTTATCTGTGTCTTAACAAGCTCCCCCAGGTGATTCTGACGCATGCTGCAGTCTGAGTAGCACTATCTTTGAGCATTACTCAGTTTCTCTATGTTCTCTTGGTTCATCTTGCCCCTTTTTGAAAAGATCCCATTGGTTTTCAAATCGGGGTCTGTGTTTTCCTGGAGGTACACGAAGATGTTTCAAGAAGTTTTAAGATAATTAAGTTGCAGGTCCTCAACTCCACTATGTACTTTTTCCTAAAACTTTTCTATCTCCCTCTTCTCCATCAATCTTCTCACATTGCACTAAAGAAAGACAAACTCTCGCCTCCGCTGATTCTCACTAGTGTGCATTGCCCTGGGAATCTAAGCACCTCTGGGAAACAAAGAGGTAATATGAAATATTGTGCTAGCTGTTAAAAAGTGGATGACTCTAATCAAGACTTGGTGACAAATTTCTTTGCAAGTAGGTGATTTCTTATTCTCATTTTTAACAAAACTGATGAAAATCCTAGGAGTGTTTATTGTCAGTTGATTGATCATTAGAAATATATTTTGATAGAACGCTTATGCACTGCTGGAGGGGATGCAAAATGGTACAGCCACTATGGAAGATAGTGTACCAATTCCTCAAAAATTCAAAATATAATTATGATATGCAATTCCAATTCTGGGTATATGTCCAAAATAATTCAAAACAGGAACTCAAAGAGATATTTGTACTCCCATGTTCATAGCAGTATTATTCACACTAGCCAAAAGGTGAAAGCATCCCAAATGTCCACCAATGGATGACTGAATAGACAAAATGTGGTGTAAGCATAGAGTGGGATACTATTTAGCCATAAAAAAATCTGACACATACTCCAATGTGGATGCACCTTGAAGACATTATCCTAAGTAAAATAAGTCAGTCACAAAAGAACAAAGATTGTAGGGTTCCACTAATATGAGGTATCTAGAGTAAACAAATTTATAGAGACAGAAAATAGAATGGTAGTTTATAGGGGCTGGAGAAAGAATGAGAAGTTAATGTTTAGTGGGTATGGAGTTTCATTTTGGGAAAATGAAAAAGTTCTGGAGATGGATAGTGGTGATGATTGCACAACAGTGTGAATGTACTTAATGCCACAGAACTGTACTCCTAAATAATTAAGATGGTACATTTTGTGAAGTATATTTTACTGCAGTAAAAAATATTTCTCAATGATAATAATTATGTGCTTTGGGGAGCATGCAACTTAAAGAGAGTTTTTAAAAAGCAGTTGACATTGCTCTAACAAAACTCTACTCTTCCTTTCAGTTTAATATATTTATGTGAATGAGGGTTCTTTGCACTTAGATCTGTTAAAAATAAAAAACAGAAGTAAAATCAGCATTGAATCCTGTCTAATTTTAGAAGTAAGTAATAGTATTTCAGGTACATGGATTGACTAAGCAGAAAAGCCTCATCCATTTCACTGGCAAGTTTTCCCAACAAAAATATTACTTTTAAAATTTAATATTTATCAAAGTTTATAATATTGTTATGTTTTCATCAATTGTATACTACTACTAATTTTAGTAATGCATCAATCCAGAAGAAATTTTGAGATCAATAATTGTATGAATACACACATATAAAAATGTTAATTTTGATTTTTAGACATCTTTTATTGTTGTTGCAAAGTGGTATCAAGAGTAACCAATAAGAATTTCAGGCAAAATGCTATGGGAGAAGTGGAATGAAAATTTAAGGAGAAAAAGGAACAGTATAACATTTTTGACTGTTAGAAAAGAGCTTATATATTTGGATATGAAAGAGCTTTATTTATTTTAAAATTGTATTTACTTGCCTGAGCCCGCGGGTTCGAGACCTGCCCAGGCAGCGAGACCTCATCTCTACGATAAATCAAAAAAATCAGCCGGGCGTGGTAGTGCATGCCTGTAATTCCAGCTACTTGGAAGGCTGAGGCGGAAAGATCGCCGGAGCCCAGCAGGTCAAAGCTGCAGTGGCAGGGAGCGACCACTGCACTCCAGTCTGGGTGACAGAGTGAGACTCCAACTCAAAAATAAAATAAAATAAAATAAAATAAAATAAAATTGTATTTACAATACTTTGAAAATTTCATCCTTTGCAATTCTTTAAACTTATTTAAATCATTAAAATATATATGAAGGATGCTTATTTTTTCAAAATTATTTGACAGAGGAGCATGACTAAAAAATTTGAACAGCTTTGCTTTGGATGTTTTCTTGCCAATTCCTCCTCAGTTACATTGTGCACTCTCAGTTCAAGTTTATGTTTTCTCAGCTCCCTCTATCCATGTAGAAACTGAATACTAGGTACACCTTTTGATTTCAGATAAAAACTACCATTTCCAGGGACACTCAGTGAAACTCCTGGATTCTGGTAGAAATGGTTCTCAACCAGGAATGAATTCTTTCCCAGGGAACACTTGGAAATATCTGGAGATATTTTTGGTTTTCACAGTGGGAGGGGACTGATACCAGCATCTAGTGGGTAGAGGTCAGGGATCCAGTGAGCTTTTTCCAGTTCACATGATAGTCTCCCACAACAAAACATTATCTGACTAAAACTATCAGTGAGACCAAGGTTGAGAAAACCTGTAAGGTATGCATTCCTGAATGAATGGACAAATTAATAATAAAGTGAATGAGTGAACACACACATCATTGAATAAGTGCTGGCTAGCTCAGCTAAAGTCTTGGACCAGTGCTGTGTACCAAGTACTGTGATGGACCCTCATAGTGAACATAACAGTTCCAAGGCCAGCTTTCATGGAACTCATAGTGTAGAGTGCCAGCACAACAAAATGTCATTTTTATACCTAGAGCAACTTGCTCAAGTAACAAAAGCTCTTCTTCTCTCCAGACCTACATTTCTTTTACTTTGGGGGTGCTCTAAAAGCCCTCAAATTTTGAATTGCTTGGGTCAGGGGATCCATGTTCCATGTGGGGTCATGCTTCCTCAGATAATCACCTCAAGGATCTCATCTCCATAACATTCCCTTTTGTGTCAAGCATCATCATGGCACAGCAGCATGACTCCTGAACATTCTCATCCCTCTGGTTCCCATCAGCCAGCAGAGAGCTAAGATCCACTGTGATCACTCCAGGAAAAGGTTTTTTTCTCCCAGACATCTTTCAAGAAGTAACGTGCACAGCATACAACCTCACTTAGGTACTTGATCCCTGAGTTTTTCATCTATGTTCAAACCAGTGGCATTTGAAAACATTCTTTCTTCCAAATCATTGGTAAATAACTGTTTGAACAGTGATAACTACAAGACAGTCACTTCATGAAGGACCCTAAGAAGTTGATATTTTCTTTCAGCCACCTGTCCCATCTTGAGTTCTTAGGCCTGAGGATTTCATAGAAAAATTTCCATATCTAGGCACCTACAGATCGAAATATTCAGTGATACAGCCTTTGGGAACATCTACAAGTAACAATAGCTACCATTTACTGAATGTTTGTTTTATATCAGGCATTGTGATAAGCCCCTTCCAAGAACCAGCCTATTGTTAGTGCCATGCAAGAATGATAGTCACAGGCCTCTAAAATTCTCCTTTTCCAGGCTATACAAGTTCTGATGATCTTGGAATTTAAGGCTAGTGAGAATGCTCAGTTTTAAAAAGCTATTCATTTCCCTCCTCTAGTAAATGTTTCTGAGTCTTTGATGCAATAAAAATTTACTGTGCAAGTTTAAGATGCCACCCTACGCATGCATTCTTTCTCTGATAACTGCTTCCTACCTGTAGTCCCTGGTGAATAGATAACAATAAGTTGCCAAGTTGAACCCACTCATCCTGCCCTCAGCTGATTGAACCACCTAACTCAAGCTGGAACAATCCAATCCCATTCCTGGGAATATGGAATTGAGACCCTAAGAAATTGTGCCATAAGAAACAGTCATCTGAGGATGGTCATGATATATCATGTGCAAAGGGTGCAAGGGGCTGACTGAATTGACGATGCATATCTACAGTGAGAAAAAAATATATTAGACATGCTCTGGGGGAGAACTTGCGTGATCCTGTGTGGTATCAATTCTTGATGGCTTTTCAGCCCCTACAATGCCTGGCATACTTTTTTTTTTTTTTTTTTTACTGCCCTTGGGTTCTGTGGCAATCCCCTGTATCATTATTTTCAGTAAACTCTCCTTCATTTGAAGTAGGTGGAATGAGTATCTGTTCCTTGCAACCAATGACTCATGACTAAAATAAATCTTTATTGAGACACTATCAGGCAATAAATGTCTAACTCTGGAGTATCCTTGTCCATTGTGATTGACTCTCTGAAAGTTTGCCATGTTTGTTGTTTGTCTCTCCCAATCTAGTAGTCAATTATATACTGTTTTCATTCATTCACTTAATCATTAAATATTTATTGAGTGCCTAATATGTGCTCAATGCTCAGAGAATAACATAAGGATAAAATCTGACCCCTACTTTCAATAAACTTACAAATCTTTTAGGAAGTGTAAAGGATAAAGCAAAAAAAAATAGTTTGTGTAATAAAATGTACATAAAACATGAGATCTCAGAAGATGGAACAATTAATTTTCACTATAAAGACTGGAGAAGACTTCAGAAGCCGTGTCATCTGAGCTAAAGTTTGAAGTGGAATTTTGGCATGCAAAGAAAGTGGGAAAGAGGAACAGATTAGTCAGCTATCACCACAATCATGCTATGTAATAAACCACCCCAAAGCAAAGTGACTTTAAGCAATTATTTATTCTTGCTCAAATAACTATAGGTTGTCTAGTGATCCACTGATCTAGACTGGGTTCTGCTGGGCTCAGCTTTAATTTTGCAGAGGACTTAGAACATAATTTTTAAAGTGGGAGGATGGCTGCCCAAAGACTCTCTTCTCATGGAAGAAGTGCAAGAGAGTACCTCCAGCTGTTCAAGCACTTTCAAGCCCCCGTTTACATCACATTTGCTAATATCCTATTGGCCAAAAGTAAGTCACATCGCTGAGCCTGAAGGTGAAGGGTAAAGGAGTACATTCTGCCTCTAGGGAATCCCAAAGTCATGTGGCAAAGGGTGTAGATACAGGGAAAGTGAACTATTTGGAACAATCCCCCACAAAAATTCCAGGCAGAAAAAAATCTGGCAGACGGCCAAAGGCATGGTCAGAGGTATGAAATTACATGGATTGTTTAGAGGGGGGCAATAAAACTAAAATTTTAATTTAATTTTTAAAGCATTCTAATAAAATTATGCATAGTCTAGAATGTTAAAGAACATGAGCTTTTAACATCTTTTAAATTTTATAGATGTGGGGTACAATTTAGATTTAGGTATACAAGTGGTCATCATACAGGTAAAGTTTCGGCCTCCCTTTGGTCCCCACTTCTCCTGGTTTGAGCTCAGGTACCATTAATGATGTTATATGCTCCCCTTCCCTCCCCTGGCAGTGATCTGCTACTATTGCCAATCCCTTTCTTATAGTATTATGGTAAATGTTCAGGGTCTGCTTATGAGTGAAAACAAGTGGTACTCAGTTCTTTGTTTCTGTGATAGATCGCTGAGTACGATAGTCTCTAAATCCAAGTTGCTGTGAAGTCCATAATTTTGTTCTTCTTTATGGCTGCATAATATTCCATCATGTATATGTATCACATTTTTTTATCCAGTCCAGTTTTGATAGGCAGCATGGTTGGTTCCATGTTTTTGCTACTGTGAACAGTGCTGCAATAAACCTGCGTGTGTAGGTATCTTTTTTGTAGAGTGATTTAAGTTCCTCTGGGTATATTCCCAGAAAGGGGATTGCTGCGGTGTATGGGTAGTCAATTTCTAGTTATTTTAGGAATCATCACACTGTTTTCCATAGTGGTTGAACTAGTTAAAGATATGAACTTTAATCTGCAGTTCCAAGGAGTCTCTGAGGTTTGCATGATTATATCTGGGTTTTAGAAATATTAAAAGTAAGAAGATAATTTAGGAGGTCAGTGCAGTAGTCTAAAAATGGATAGAAGTAGGTAGCAAGGAATGATTTTTGGGAGGTTTAAGCATATATCCACAAATAATTTGATATCCTTTCTTTCAAGAGGTGGTGCTTAATTCTCCTCTCCTTGATTGTGGGCTATACTCAGTAACTCATTTCTACTGAACAGAATATGGCAGAAGTGATGATGTGTAACCTCTGAGACTAGGTCACAAAAAATATGTAGCCTCCTCCTTGCTGTCTCTGGGGTCACTCACTCTGGAGAAAGCTAGTTGCCATGTCATGAAGACACTCAAGCAGCCCTGTGGAAAGGCCCATGTAGTAAGGAATTAAGACCTCTTGCCAAAAACTGATGAGGAACTAATATCCCCATGGTTGCATAAGTGGGCAATTTTGAATGATGATCCTGCAGGTCCAATGAAACCTTCAAATGACTAAATCCTCAGTGGGCATGCCTTTTTTAGAGTTGTGGGGGTACATGTGAGGATTTACTACATAAGCAAATTGTGTGTAGGTGAGGTTTGGGCTTCTAGTGAGCTCTTTCTCCCTCTGATAGTGGAACTGGTACCCAGGGTATGGCTATGTGCCCCTTATCTCTCCTCCCTTCCTCACTCCTTTGGCAGTGTCCAGCATCTGTTTTTCCCACCTTTGTGCTTGTGTGTCCAATAACCAGGGCCTGCTTATGAATGAGAATATATGGTATTCAGCTTTTTGTTTCTGTGATAGTTCACTTAGAATGATGGACTCCAGCTGCATCCATGTTGCTGCAAAGGACATAATTTTGTTCTTCTTTATGACTGCATAGTATTCCATCATGTATATGTACCATATTTTTTTTTATCCAGTCCACTTTTGATGGGCATCTTGGTCAATTTCATGTTTTTGCTATTGTGAATAGTATCAGCCAACATTTTGATGGCAACTTCATGAAAGACTCTGAGTCAGAACCACTGAGTTAAGCTGCTATGGAATTCCACACCCACAAAAACTGAGTGAAATAATAAATGTTTATTGTGTTAAGATGCTATATTGTGGGATATACACAGCAATGGGTAAATACTGCATCCTGGATATAGAAGGTGAGGGGAAAGAATAAGTCAAGGGCGATTCAAATCTCTAGCTTGAGCCACTGGGTGGTTTACTGAGAAGAAAAGAGGAAAAAGAACAAGTTTAAGGGACACTGATAAGAGAAATAAGATAGAGAGTTTATTTTAGGACAGTGTTATGAATAGAATTGCATCCCCCTCCAAATTCATATATTAAAGCCCTCTGAGAGGTAATTAAAGTTAAATAAGGTCATAAGAGTGGAGCCTTAATCTGATAGGGTTGGTATCCTTATAAGAAGAAAAATAAAAACCTTATCTCTTCCTCTTTCCCTCCTTTTCTCCTCATACTCTCTCCCCCTCTGCCTCCCTTTCTTCTCCCTCTCCTTCTTTCTTTCCTTCTCCCTCTCTCTCTCCCTCTCTCTCTCCCCTTCTCTCTCCCCTTCTCTCTCCGTCTCTCAGTTGTGTAAGGAAACAATGAGAAGGCAACTGACTGCAAGCCAAGAAGAGAACCATCCCCAGACACCAACTCTGGTGTCATCTTGATCTTAATCTTGGATTTCTAGTCTTTAGGACCATGAGGAAATAATTTCTGTTGTTTAAGTCATCTACTCTGTAGTATTCTGCTGTAGCAGTTCTTGCAAACTAATACAGATGAGTACCAAAAAGTGGGGTGTTGCTGTAAGAAATACTTAAAAATATGGAAGTGGTTTTACAACTAGGTGATGAGTAGAGTCTGAAAAACATTGATGCGCATGCTAGAAAAATCCTAGGTTACCTTGAAGGGACTGTTGGTCAAAAAATGAACATTAAAGATGCTTCTGGTGAAGTTTCAGAGAGAAATGAGAAAAAGTGTTGTTGGAAACTGGAGGAAGAAAAGATTCTTGATAAAAAGTAGCAAAGAACTTGGACGAATTCTATTCTAGTATTTTGTGGAAGGTAGAACTTGCAAGTGCCGAGACTGGATGTTTAGATGAGGAGAGTTCTAAGCAAAGTGTGAAAGGATTGGCCTGGCTTCTCCTTACTGTTTATAGAAGGTAAAGATGAATTAAAGCAATTGTTAAGCAAAAATGGAACCAGAGCTTGAAGTTTTGGAACGTTTTCAGTCTATGTATATTACAAAAATGATAAAGTTTGTTCTGGAAAGACTATCAAGAATAGAGCTAGACAATCACTTTATACAAAGAAAATATAAAGAGCTAATCAGTCATCTCAGCAGAACCAGGAATAAAGAGAAAATTACACAAACAGAGACACTGCCAGTTTGGACTGAAAAGAACAGAGATGAAATGAAATAAATGAAGGTGTTCAGTCTTCTGAGGTTCTATAAGATAGCACAATAGAGTTATTTGGCTGACAGCAAACCTTATCTTTCAAGAAAAAGGAAGAATGATCTTAAAGGCAATTTGAAGTTTATCAGGACTACCACTCCCACCACAGACCCAGGGGATAAGGTTGTTTCCTTCCTAGTTTCAGAAAACGATCTTACCTCCTGGGTTTCTGTGGGCCAGGATGTCCTCACCCAGTGTCTTAAGGGTAGGGGTTCTACAAAGATCTACGTGGATAAGGGTGCAGCAAATTATTATGTGGTCAGAGCCTCCATGCAGAACGAAGGGTCAGAGTTGCTGCCTAGGGTGATGGGTCATGCTGCCTCCCCAGTGGCCATGGAGGGCAGAACATTCTTCCGAAGAGGATCATTCTTAAGCCTTAAGATCTAATGGAATTTGCCCCATAGGTTTTGGGCTTGCTTGGGATCCATCATCCCTTTCTTCCCTCTGATTTTCCCCTTTTGGAATTAATATTTATCTTATACTTGTTCCACCTTTGTGCTTTGGAAGCACATAATTTTTCACAGGTTCACAGCTGGAGAGGAATTTTGTCTCAGGACAAATCATAACTCAAGTCTCACCCATAGCTGACTTAGACAATATTTAGATGAGACTTTAGACTTTAAATTGATGCTGAAATGGATTAAAACTTTTCAGGACGTTTTCGGGAATTGGGTGAATTTATTTTGCATGTAGTGAGAACATGAATTATTTGGAGCCAGTAGTGAAATGTTATGAACCAAATTATTACACACCCTCCCAAATTCATGTGTTGAAGCCTTAATTCCCAAATGTGACTGTATTTGGAGGTAGGGCCTTTAGGAGGTTAATTAAGGTTAAATGAGACCATAACGCCAGGGCCCTAATATTAAATGACTGATTTCCTCATAAGAAGAGGAGGAGATCTCTACAAGTATATGGGGAAAAGGCCATGTGAGGACATAGGGATAAGGTTATGGCCATCTGCAAACCAAAGAGATAGGCCTCACCAGATAACCAGCCCTGCTAAGCACCTTGATTTTGAACATCCAGTCTCCAGAACTGTGAGGTAGCAAATTTGTGTTGTTTGAACCTCCCGGGCTGTGGTGTTGTGATATTCTGTTACAGCAGTCAAAGCTGAGTAATGCAGACAAGTTGAGTTGGAGCCAGTAGGGCATTCATGCGGTAGATATCTAGTGGGCAGTTGGAAATATACCTGGAGCTTGAAAGAGAAATATAGCTGTGGGAGTCATCTAATCATTGGCATTTGGAGGTGTATGAAATAGATCAATCAGGCAGAAAGAGAACATGGAGTAAAAAAAGGAGGGATTGGGTGGAAATGGAATAGGGAGAACAGCACCTATAATTGAATGGTTTAATGAGGAAGACAGAGTGATGACTTTGAAGAGGCTGTTAGAAAAGTAAAAGTGAACCAGAGCAGAAATAAGGGAGGTTTTGAAGGCAGAATAGTTTATCAATAGCACGAAAAGCTCAGAGAATTTGCACAAAAGGATCAAGATGAAGCTGTTAAATTTTCTAATTAGGGGTTCATTGGTAACCTTTGCAAAAGGTATATAGTTGGCTCTGAAAAATTTAACTTAGAGTAGGCTGTGGTAGCCAATATTAATGCTCCACACAGGTGTCTTTTCAACTCAACATTTGTTGTGCCATTGCTGAGAGTGTTATCTGTGCATGATCTTCAGCAGTCAGCCCCTTCGGAGATTGTCTCAGGCTGCAGAGAGTCACCTCACCCAGGGTCACTCCCCTTTTCAGGTTGGCACTCGTCTAATGAATGGTCCATGTGGGAGTATAAAGATCTAGCTATCTCAACCTAACTCAGAGCAACTCTGAAAGGTTGTCACAGTTTGGAGAGCCCTGTGAGCTTGGCTGAGCAAACACTGGGCCAGCACCACAGTGCATCTTCTCCCTCTGCCCAATCCTGCTTCCACAGACAGTAATCTCAATGAAACTGATTAATAAATATCCTGCATTCTAATTCTGTCTCAGAATCTGCTTCCAAGAGAGCCCAACCTGAGACACAGGGTGAAGGAAAGAGGTACATGATACAGGTGTAGGCTGCTCTTCCAAGACCTCAAAGAATCAAAGTAAGATGTGCCAGGACCTGAGGATTTTGTCCTCTAAGCTCCCATCCCTACCAGGCACAGAGGTGGACACATAGTAAATGTTTTTGCCTTGACTTTAGAACTCCAGAAGGAAGACACATTTGGCAACGGAATGACTAGTTCTTTGGATTTTCCTCCTCAAAATATTTCAAGAAAATATGAGGCCAGAAAAAGCTTAGATTGATTTATATTGCTTTCCTCTTGCTTCCAGCGTCCCAGCACACGCGTGTGCGTGTGCGCGCGCGCGCACACACACACACACACACACACACACACACACACACATACACACGTGAGCGCATGCACACACACACACACAAAATACATATCTTGTAGAAATTACTCATCTCATTTTAGTTCTTCCTTGGTTGAAGTCAGACAGGAAAACTGAATGCACTGCCTATTTCCCTGGTCAAGAAAGTCCCAGGGAGAGAGAAAGAAAGGAGGTAGATGAATGACCAAAAGCACTCTCAATTGCTAATCACAGGAGCAACCTTGTCAGCTGAGGTCAAGCCGACCACTAAACTTCAGACTTGAGCTCCTTTCAACTTATTTCTCAGATGACAGGAACTCAGTCAAGTAGGAGCAAACACATGGCTCGGTTGAAATGTCTAGGAGAATCATGGGGCAGGTCCAGACGGAAGCTATACCATTCTCAGCAGTTCTCCAACATGACAGACCCCAAGCCTCCTCTCTGGAGAAAATGGGGCAGAAGAGAATGCTTAATGAGGTGAGTTGTGATCACTGAAGAGGGAGCTTCCCCACTAAGCCCCAAACCTCAACTCAAAGGACTCCCTTTTTCACACAGTGCTCTGACTGGAAGTCAGTGGGGGCTCGATGTTTGTGTGCAAGAGACATGCAGGGAGACAAGTGTGGACCACGGGTGTCATGATTACCCGGCACCAGAGCTGCAAAATGCAGATACTGAGGCATTTGAGGAGGTGCAGATGCTGACTGCAATCTGCCTAAGCCCAAGTTAAGTGCTCCGGAAAAACACAGAATTAAAAGAAGAAACATAGGAAAGAAAACTGAAAGTATTTTACAGGATACTTTTCACTGCCCAGGTGAAATCATCGACCTTTGAAAGCTTATTAAATAAATGATAACAAGGAAAGCACTGAGATATGAAAGACTGTAAGATTATGGTACATTTAAACAATTCCCCTAAGAAATGATAGGAGGGAAAAAGACACGTTTCAAACATTTTCCAAGTGTAAGATGCTCCTTTAAATGTCTCTAATGCTAAGTGTTTTGCATTTGAGGTTGCAAGGGTGCTATTCTCGAAAATACATATGTGCAATAGGCAGAAAAAGAAATGGAAAAGGTGCCACAAACACTATAGAAAATGAAATTGCAATGCCTATAAGAATCTAAATGGACTTGACATTTTATACCAGTGCAACTGGAAAAATAATGCTCAATTACTTGACAATTACCTGTAAGTAAAAAAGCTGCACATTATTTTTAAAAACCTCAACCCCCCTCCCCCAATTTCAAGTTCAAGGAACAAAAAGTCCATGTTTTGCAGGCAATCACTCCCATGCTCTAACCTCAGATAGCTTAATTTCCCCAGAGAATTTTTCTTCTGGTTTGATAGCATTTTTGAATCTAAAGAGCAAAAGAAAATTGAAGGTAGAAAGATGGATACGGATATAAATGTAATCTTAAATTCCATCTCTACATATGTAAAAGGAAGGGTGAGAGAAATATACCTTAAGGATATTCTTAAACTTCTGCTTCAAATCAACAACTCCTCCAAAATCTAGTAGTTTTCCACTGAACAACGTTATTGTGTTTTTTGGCACTTTAAAGTGGAATGCTCAAATTAATGCAGTGAGAGCAGATTCTAGCACGGATTCTATGTCGTGCTGGAACTGAGATGCTCTTTCTTTTGTCCTTTAGCAATTTACTATTTTGTTTTCCACCCAAACTTATACGACTACAAGTTATTCTGACCCCAATATCTTTGAGTCTCACAGATCATTTTTAACGTGTGTATAAAAATGGTCAATTCTTCATCCACGAATTCAACTAACTTTTATTGTGTGCTGGGGATGTGTTATGCCCTGGGGATGCAGTTGTAATGAAGCCTGAGTCCCTTCTTATGAGCAGCTGAGAGTCCAGATTGGCAGACCTTCAAATACACAGGAAACTAAAATGTGGACTCACCAGTGCTATGACCAGAGATGTACAAGTTGCACAAAAGGGATGGGTGAGGAGGATGGGAGGAGATGGAAGACTTCCCCCAAAAAGTGATTTCTGAATTGCACCGAAATCTAACCTTTGCCATTTTCAATTGTAAGCTCTGTGAAAGCAGGGACTGTCTGTCATTTCACCAGTGTGGTCTCAGTACCTAGTTCAGTGCCTGGCATTTAGTAGGTATTCAGTAAATCATACTCAAAATGAAAGTTCTTCTTTGAAAAAATTGCGAAGAAAAGGTTTGCTAAAACATGTCCCCTTTTCCCTTTTCATAGCAGAAAACACATTTGTAATGAACGTGTGCTAAATAAATACATGTATAGAAAAAAGTGACTACAGTCATGTGCTGCATAACAATGTTTTGATCAGTGAAGACCCACATACAGGACGGTGGTCTCATAAAATTAGAATACTGTATCTTTATTGTGCCTTTCTATGTTGAGATATACTTAGATATACAAATGCTTACCATTGTTGGTATGATTGCCTACAGTATTCAGGACAGTAACAAGCTGTTGTTAACAAATCACTATGAGCTCTATGGAGGGAGGAAGAGGAGAAAATGTTGTTTTCAGAGAGACAATCTACAGATCAAGGATGTAACCTCCAGAGAAACCAAAAGTACATGCTTCGAAGAGGAGAGAGAGAAAGTAGGCATTTATGTTTTTCAGAGTCTGCCTTAGATGTATGTATAGCAAGTGAAGCATATGTGCAGTGAGCAATACATTTTATGTTTATTTTAAGGTGGAGTTTGAACATTTAAAAGAGGTGGAATTTGGCTATTTATGTCAAAAGGTGAACTCTATGGCATAAAGACATTTTGTGTTCTGTCTCTGTAAGCCAGCAGAAACTGGCTTGAGTTGAGGTCTGTGCTGCTTGTCAGGAAAGAATGTTTGCAAATTCGGTCCCTTGTGCCATAGGAGTTACTAGCAGGACTGCAAGGCTGGCTGGGATGAGAGAGTCAGGTTGGCTGGTGTTAGGCAGTATAGTGAGGGTCAGTAGGGAAACTCCAAGTTGTAGCTGTTTTGACAATTTATTTTGAGGGCTAGTTTCTGCTCAATTACAAGAAGGAAGACTTTATGGCAGTTAGTGATACAGGGGTATATGACCAACCCCTCTCCCTGCTATGGTTGCTTTATTCAGTTGCTAGTATGTCTCATTTTAGCCACAGAGCATCTATTTCATCTGTCAACCGGGGGTATATTTTAACACTGTACAGGTTTGTACTCTAGGATCAATAAGCTATCTCATATAGCCTAGGTGTATGTAAGTACACTGTGATGTTTGCCGAACAACAAGAACTGCCTAATGATACATTTCTCAAGAATATCCCCATCACAAAGTAGCACATGATTGCATTTAGGGAAGAAGGAGAGTTAGTTCAGTTCCCAAAAGGACAGTTTCGTTTTGTAAACTTTGAGTGCCAACCATGTGCCAGGCCTGGCACTAGGTGCTGGGGTCACAATGCCTTCTGTCTCTTGGGAGTGACAGTGCAGGGTGACAGAGAAGTGATGACTGTGTATTTAGGTCATTTAGGCATGAAAGGCATCTTTCTTCATAGCAGGTAGAAGGATGCATTAGAGAGGCATATGTGACTTGGCAAGATGTCCTCTGACATCCTTCCAACTTCATGATCATTTGAATGCATTCAAAGTATTCCTGCATATTAGAAATGCCAAGCTATGAAGAGATTTAACTTATGTGTTTATAAGCACCAGTATTTTAATTTTTAGGGAAAATCTACTGAAAATGTACAATCAAATTTCAAAGAATACAAATATCATGAAGACTCTTTGCTTTGGTTTGGAATGTAAACATAACTAATACTCAAGGTACCCATGAAAAGAATGGAGGCCCCCCAGGGTAGAGATGTTGGTGTTTCTAGGCATGGAGGGGAGGGGAGGGCAGAATAGGTTTTTATATGTCGATTAAAACTTCCATTGTCAATATAGACCACTAGTTCTAAAGTTATTTTTCTTAGTATGGCATCCACCGTTATAAAAGAAAATCTAGAGTCTAGGAAGAATCTAACCAGAAACTAGGGAATAAATGAGCTGGGTAGAATGGCAAACTCTGAGTCCTGTGGGATATGAGCCAAATTCAGCCTAGAGATGTGTCTTTTTGGTCAGCTCAGAAAAACAACCCCTAAAAAAACAAAGGGCAGAAGAATTTGAATGCCTTCTGTCGGAACAAGTACTCTCTGGTTTGCCACAGCTCCCACCATTCCACATTGTCTTACACTCATCTACCTGTT
The DNA here is from genome assembly GCF_000164805.1 of Carlito syrichta. Taxonomy (NCBI): domain Eukaryota; kingdom Metazoa; phylum Chordata; class Mammalia; order Primates; family Tarsiidae; genus Carlito; species Carlito syrichta. Next base: position 202,720 of record NW_007097720.1, read on the forward strand.
CCCTGCCTGACCCCTGAGTAGGCATTTGGGTTTATGATCCCTAGTGAATTTTCATTCCCATTTAACAGCCAGAAGAGCAAATGCTTCAAACTGGCATGGCAGAATGCCTAATATTAAGGGAAACTGTAAGAGTGCCAGCAGGTTAGCAAAAGAAGCTGAAATTGTGATAGCTTCCTTGAACTGTCTGGTCTGGATTCTTGCTCTAGCTCCCCACTGCTCCAAATCTTGGGGATGCCATTTGTCAGCTCTATTCCTTACCAAAGTAAATGGGGACAAGAAGTCACATTCAATCCAAAACTCACTCTCTACTCACTTCAAAGAATGGGAATTTTGTCCTTCTGCATTTTCCATCCGCAGCAACTGGAGACAAAGAGCAATGGGAAAGCAAGAGAAAGACAGTACTGCCATTGCTTGAGGGGCAGGATGGAGAGACATAACCAAGAGCACAGAGTATCATGAATAGAGATGAAGAGGAAAAATAAAGCAGGCAAGAGGGAGCCAAAAGGGAACTTGAGAGAGGTATGGTGATGATTCTGAATAATAGGGTATTTGCTCATTTTAAAGGTTTCTCTGCCCCTCTCTGGTCATAGACTCAGAATATCAGTACTGAATGGAACCTGGAATAACAATCTGGTCCAACTTCTTGAACCTACAGAGGAAGGAAAGGAGGTCAGAAGAGGAGTGACTTGCTCAAGGTCATACAGCAAGTGAGTTATTTGTTGGGCTGAATCTTATACTAAATTCTCCTATGATTTCTCAAGCTCTTTTCACTCACAACCATGCAATGGCAGGATGGACCTGCTCAGGAACAGAGGATTTCACCTTGGCTGTCTTTTCCAAGGGCAATGAAACTTAGGGTTAAAGAGTTGGAGTGGACATTCACTCATTCATTTCTTCATTCATTCATGAATAAGCACCATAAAGAGGCAAAGGATGGCTTTCCTCTACGCTTCTAGGATCATTGGCTGGACTCCAAGTTACATTGACATAAGACAGATTAGCAGTGGAAAAAACATACTTCAAAGGGAGACCCAAACTTTACCTGTATGATAACCACTTATATATCTAATCCTGAGTTATACCCCACATCTTTAAAATAAAATATATATAAGTAAATAAAAATAAAAATATTTTAATTATAAAATATTAATAATAATAATTTACACTGAGAAAATTGTTCTGTGTGAAGGTTGAGCTCTTTTAAGAGATAACTGACTCATCTAACAATCTCATAAACTTTGGGTAAAAAGTAAATCAAGCCGGGCTCGGTGGCTCAGCCTGTAATCCCGCACCTTTGGGAGGCTGAAGTGAGTGGATTGCCTGAGCCCGTGGGTTCGAGACCCTCCTGGGCAGCGAGACCTCATCTCTACAATAAATCAAAAAAAAAAATCAGCCGGGCGTGGTAGCGCATGCCTGTAATTCCGGCTACTCGGAAGGCTGAAGCGGAAGGATCACTGGAGCCCAGCAGGTTGAGGCTGCGGTGGCCGGGATCTGCCACTGCACTCCAGTCTGGGCGACAGAGTAAGACTCCAACTCAAAAAAAAAAGATGTAAATCAATGTTTTAAGAAAGTCAAAAATAAGAAAAACCATACTTAATTATGTACGTATGCATGGGAATCTCATAAAACATGAAACTCAATGTAGGGTAAGATGACTGAAGCTACAGGAATGAGTAGAGGCTTGGGGCTTCTGGGAGGGTGAGGAGAGGAAATGTGTGGTAAATAAGGGTTGTCTTGTTATACAGATAAAAAAGTCTCTCGGGTAATAAAAGTTGTCTCAAGGCAGCCCTCAGAAGAATAGGTGATTGTCTGAGCCTGGTGACCACCTCTAGTCTTTTCTCCTGTGATCCCTGTTAATCTTCCCTGGTTAATAATATTCCTGGGGAGGGAATTCATGACAATTGAGTTTCTTTGGGAAGATCCATCTTTAAGCAGATAAGGGGAGCTCAGAGAAAGCTTCTGTCTACTTCTGCTGTTTTCCAAATGTTCTCAGTTCAAAGTAATCAGCATACCAAAGTATAATATCTTGAGGTGGCATTTCCTAAGCTCCTTCAGTACCTACTATATATCAGGCACTGTACTTGACTCTACAGATGCTAAGAGCAAGAAAACATAATCTCTTCAAATGCTGGACATAGAGTAATATGTTCAGGAACTCCGTATCAACAGTCTAGGGCAGTGCTACCCAATAAAAACAGAATTTGAGGCACAAATGTAAACTATATATCTAATTTTAATTTTTTGAGTTGTCTCACTAAAAAGAGCATAAAGAAACCACTGAAATTAATTGTAATAATATAGTGTATTTAATCAGTATGTCTAAATCATTATCATTTCTACACACAATCAATGCAAAAATTATTAACAAGACACTGAACATTTTTAACATATTTTTTATTTTTAAATTGTGGGGTACAGTTAAGGGTTAGGTATACAAATATGCATTGTGCAGGTAGCCTTGTTGATGAGGTGTGCCCCCCTGTCCCCAGTCAGACATTGACTACTGTTAATCCCACCTCTCTTCCCCTCCCTGCCCCCCTCCCATAGTTTTTCCCACCACTGTCAATCCTTTTCTTATAGTATTACGATAGCTGCACTGAACATTTTTTATTGTACCAAGTCTTTAAAATCCAGTATGCATTTTCCACTTTCAGCACACCTGAATTTGGACTAACCACATTTCAGTTGCTCAAAAGTCACATGTGGCTAATGACCATGGAACTGGACAGTACAGGCCCAAGATGAATGATAGCACTTGTTCCCAAATACCTAACTTTGCCAAACGTCAAACTAGTCTATCATCTGCAGCTTTATAAGTTATGATCCCACAGTTTGACCACATAAATTTGGTATCTTCATGTGTTTTGTGCTGCTATAACAGAATACCTGAGATGGAGTCATTTATAAAGAACAGAAATGTATTCTCTCAGTTAGACACTTTGGCTGGGAAGATCAAGATCAAGATGCTGACATGTTAGGGTCCAAATTCTTGCTTCCAAGATAGTGTCTCGAATGCTGTGTCCATCCTCCAGAGGGGAGGAATACCCTCCGAGCTCTTTTATAGTAGCAGTAAGCCATTTAGGAGGGCAGAGCTCTCATAAACTAAATACCTTCCAAAAGGCTCCAATTCCTAGCCCTGTTGCACTGGTGATTATGTTTCCGACACATGGATTTTGGAGGACACATTCAGACCATAGCTGCTGGGAAGTGAGGTAGAGGGGACTGAGGGATGAACATTTCAGGACAAAGTAACCCTTAGGTTTTCATGGATTGTGTAATTTCATATATTCGCAACATGTCCTAAGCCCCTCAGTCAGTGAACAAGTGCAGCCTACACAACTGAACATGGCTTTGTTGTCAGTTTTCAAAGGTTCATGCCAATAAAAGGGATAGGACTGGAATGGTGACTCATGCCTGTAATCTCAGCACTTTGGGAGGCCAAGGTAGGATGATTGCTTGAGCCCAGGAGTTCGAGACCAGTCTGGGCAACATAGTGAGACCTCGTCTCTATACAAACAAATTTTAAAAATTAGCCTGTGTGAAGGTGCATATATGTAGTCCCAGCTACTGGGGAGGCTGAGAAAGGAGGATTTCTTGAGCTCAGCTGTGGTGAACTGAGCTGTGATTGTGCCACCATACTCCAGCCTGGGCGACAGAGTGAGAACCCAACGCAAAAAAAAAAAAAGTGGAATAACAAAATCAGTGCTGGCTCTACTCTTTGTGGTCGTAAATGAATCCGTTGTATGCTCTAGACAGCAACGAGAAAACCCAATTCAAGCAATTGCTTCAGGTGTTTAAATCATTGTAAAATTACTCATCAGAGAAAAACCTCAAACTTTAATGTAGGTTGAAAAGGCTGGAGAAAGACAAACATGTCAAAAGAAATGACAGGGGCAATCTTCAATCCGAAGTTCCTAAAAGTCTTCAGATCTAGCCCAGGAGAATTTTAGGGGTCTATTAGTTTCAGGACCTCAGTCTCCCTAGTGTGAGCAGTGCCTTGGCTGCTGGTTTTTTCTCCTATAGCATTTCTATTTACACTGTATTTGCTGTCAGTGTCTGGCCAAAGAGACTCTTGGTTTCTATCATTTCCAATACACAAAATCAAGTGTTATCACAGAACAACTCAGATGGGATGACAGAGTGGTCACCAGTGCTTGCTACTTCTATGCCTGCCTGCCTGTTACTTAAAACTACGGTTTGAAATTCTAGAATATGAAAATAAAAAGTGGGCTCAGACTTCATTTTGTTCCCAGAATCACGTACTGTTAGGAGGGATCTTCGAGATAATATAGTTCCATTTCCACTCTTTTATATTATAGATGAATGAATTAAAACTCAGAGAGGGGAAATGACTTGCCTAAGACTTTACGGAAAAGTACTAGAACCAAAGATTTTCAATATCATATCCAGTGCTCTTTACAGCTTTCCCAGCAGCCTCTTGGTTTTGAGGAAGCTTAAGTGTTTCAAGATATGGACAGACAGCAAACATCAGATCTTCAATCAGTGAATACTTGACCTCAAGCCCATACCAGTCAAATCATGATTTTTAAAGGACTGTTTTTTACAATTCTGAGATACTTTTACAAAAGTGTCTCATGAATTCATGAGAACTCCATGATTGTAAACCTATCTGAGGGTCCTCTCTTGCTTGTTAGCGCTCTCTCTCTCTCTCTCTTTTTTTTTTTTTTTTTACTTAATCTCTTTGTGTACTTACTTTCAAGAGAAAAATGACTATTCTCATTTTCTAGATCTCCATTGGAGACCTATTCCAATGCAAATATGCCCATCATTCCTGCCCCTACCTACCATTGTCACTTCCAAACCTGGAAATAGAGTTTGACAGTGACGAGTGTGCCCTCTGCTGACTGGATGTCTGCTCTGCAGTCATGTCCACATAAGTTACACTTGCACATTTAGAGCCTCAGCTACCTGAGAGACGTGTTAAATAGAAACTGGGCATGGACAAGAATTTGTTTATCTCTTAAAAAGAATCTATAAATTTTATGACAAATCTGTGTCATCAGTACTTCTTATTAGTTCTTATAATGAGAAGACAAACTATACTAAAGCAGTTTCCAAGTTATTTTCTACAGATTTTGCTAGAAAAGTACATCTCTAGCATTTACCATCCTCCCACCCTACAAAAAAAGTTAAAACGTATAAACAGCGCTTTCAAATGTGGACTATAACTCAGTACAATAACAAGCTTTTAAAATAGAACTTAAAAGGAGCTCCTTTTCTGGGAGCATGAAAAGTAATTAGAAATACATTTTGAGTCCTTCCTAGATCCCCAGCTCTCCTGGGGTGTGCTTTAGGATGTGTCACTTTTCTCACACGCCTCCTCCTGCCCTCCCCCCACCAGAGCGGCCTTGGGAGCTGTGAGCCTCTCATTCTCAAGCCTTTTCAGCTGGAGGCCTCCCCGCGCTCTCCCAGCATTGCTTTCTACGAGGGCCTCTCCTTTCCCACTCCCTTTCTTTCTTTCTTTCTTCACTGCCTGAGATCAAGAGAGGCACCTCCAAGGCTACACACAACCCCACGGGGACAGACCTTGGTGCTGACACTAGAATACGTTTGCCACCTGCAGAGAAGTGCAGATACCACTGAGGAACAAACACCAACCCATTTGAAAGTCTCCAGGAGTTCAGTATTAGGACTAAGGCATAGATTCAGTTGGGAGTGGGGCGAGGTAGGGGTTGGAATCCCATGACTCCGCCTGAATATTCTCCTCAACCACCTGGGAGAGTTGGCAAATCCACAGTTCTGTTTGCGTGGGGTTTTGACTCAACTGTAGTTTAATTCCTGATAAAGGGTTAGGAGATGATAGGATGGGAAAGCTGTCCCCAAGAGGGAGAGGGAGAGGGAGCAGAGGGGACAGGGGATGCCTTGGGATAGGTTTCAGGTTTGTGCAGAATAAACAAAGGAAACAATCAAACCAAGAAGGTGAAACACATCTGGGAGGACCCAGGAGGTACATGAGGCAGCTCCAAAATGGTGAACAAAACCTAAGTTCTCATTCAACCCCAAACAGAGGAAAATGTGGGCCTTCCCCAGTCACTGCTTTAAACTGACACCTTTGCTACCAGGTGGCAAATAGAGACCCCCCTTTTGACACCTACCCAAGCAGCCTGTGGCCACTGTTTCTGAATCTACTGAGAAAGTTCCAAAATCCTGCTTAGAAAGACAACTGCTAGAATTCATGTTGACCATAGTTCGAGGCAGGGGCCAGCTGCAGGGTGTGAATCAAGATATGTTAGGGAATGGTGGAAAAACCTGAAAACAGTGTCTAACTCTGATTTTTTTCTTATCTAATTGGAAGCTGGAAAAGACCATCAAGGCAAGGCAGTTTGGAGCAGGAGGTGGGAGTGAGGTTGAGTGTGTGTGTGTGTGTGTGTGTGTGTGTGTGTGTGTGTGTGTGTGTGTGTGGTGAAGCTGAGAGATGGTGGCTGCTGCTCGTTTCCGGAGGGGGTGGAACTTTATCCCAGTCACAGCCCAGAGGCACTCCAGGGACAGTTAGAGGGGTAGCATTCTCCCTCCTCCCACCCCCGCCCCCAGAGGACGCAGGGCTCGTAAACTTTGTGCTGTTGTTCCTTTGGTTAGAGGTTTCCTGGATTTAGCGACAAGTGGTGACCCGGGGGGTGGGGGTGGAGCGCGGACATGTGAACCTTAGGAGTGTGTGAGACCAAATGTCCCAAGCTACTAGGAGATGGGGTTTGTCTTCTCGATTTGTGGGGAGATAGGATTGAATTATGCCCGGGAAAATTGTGCCAACCCGATCAGTTGATAACAGATATTCCTAAAATGTCGCTGAGAACTTCAGGTCTACTTTCTCCATGAGAAACGTAAAGTGTGCCTGGCGCTGTATGCATCGTGGGCACTCAAGATTTCCGCTTGCTGTGTTTGGGTCGGTTGCATTCTCGCCAACTCTCCAGACCTGCTCTCCTTACTTCCCACCCCATCCTCCCGACCAGGCGGGCGCTTACGTGGTCCAGAACTTACCCCCAACTCCAATCCCTTCTCGCCCACCCTGTCTACCTGTAATTCCGGGTCCCCGGAACCCCAGGCTTGTCCGAATAATGAGTGCGTGGCACGGCTCTCTGTTGATTTAACACAAGTGCACCGTGAACGACGAAAAATAAATAGAAGGACCGAACATATGACTCTCCGTACTGAAAAGTCTTTTCGAATAAATAAAAAAGAGGCTGAGTTTTCGCTGTTGAATGTAAATTCTTTTGAAGTGGAACTAATCATTTCAAGGATAGTTCACGTTGTCCTAACAACGCGGGTGAATGGCGAGAGCCCTTCTTTTTGTTAAAGATATGTTTTCTTTCTTTCAGTCAAAACTGATGATGATCCCCCTTTCACGCTCTGTCCTCCAGGATCGTAAATCTCCACTCCCAGCTACCCAAATCGCACTTTCAGAAGCCAAGCCCCCGCGGGTGACCGCTTCTTAGGCGGGGCCCCTAGCGCACTAGCTTCCCGCCCGCCCGCCACCCCAGGCCCGCAGACCCCCGGCTCCCGAGCGGGTCAGAGTCTGCAGGGGCTCACCTCCGGGCCTTAGGGGGCGCTGCGGCGGAGGGGGTGGGGTAGCGGGCCGTCCGGACCCAGGGCGCAGCTGCGCCCGGGAGGGAATAAGTCCTGGGGCGCAAAGGCTGTAACTTCAAACTAAGCGGGATGCCGCGACCCCCATACCCTCCCAGGCCACCGTCAATCTTCTCCTGGCCCCAGGAATGTGAAAATTGCTCACAAAAGCTGCATGCCCCTCTCCCGCGTTTATCAGCACCTTGTGCCCACTGATTGGGGAGAAAAGGTCCTTCTGAGATGATCCCGGCTGGACAAGCCGCTCAAATCCTAACTTTTCTCTCCCAACGGGCAACTCCCTCAACAACCGGGAAGACCCTTGCTGCCCAGGTCCCCCTCCCCCCTTCC
>NW_007097720.1:210665-212608 GCF_000164805.1 Carlito syrichta
GGCGCTGTAGCTAGCCCCTTCCTCGACGTCTCTGGCCCTTGCGGCTGAAATTTGCGCCGAAGAGGAGGTGTCGAGTTGGGACTCGCGGCCCAAGAAGTATACTTGTGACTTGGGGCGGAAGAAAGTTGCTTCCAGTTCACCTACTCCGAGGCCCAGACCTGGGGGAGGGGCCCAGACATCCATGTGGTCCCTCTTGGGTTCCAGGAACGCAAAGCTTGGGGTCAAGAACGGCTAGCTGGGTTCCTGGTGCTGGATTGAGGTGGCGTAGCCACTCGTCTATCTGCGTCAGGAAAAACGAAGAAAGGCCCCGCCAAAGCAAAAGAACAACGAATGTGGCTAGCTGTGAGCAGCAGCAAGGGTGGGTCAGCGCTGGACCGGTCCTGACAGCGCGTGGTGAGCGGAGCTTTCGCGGAAGGAGCAAGCTGGGCACTTGGTGACCAGCTCTGACCGGGGACAGGTGGCATTCGGACGATCCGGTCCAGGCAGATCCCACTCGCTTTCCCGGGCCCTTCAGGCTGGGCGTGGTGCGCTGCCCAGTCGGAAATGCCGAAGGGAAAATGAAGGACTGATTTATTACCCTTCATTCGCGTCCTGGATTGCCTCTTGGGGAGAGAACGCTGCAGCGGTAGGACCCCAGCGTTGACCATTTGCATTCGTCTGGGTTTTGAGCTTTTCGCCTCACCCGAGGGTGAGAATCCGCCTGCGCGCTGCGGGCGGTCTCTTCAGTGCTTGGAGCGGGTGCGGCCTCACCGTGAGTGGAGAGGTGGAAGAGTCATCCCTTCCCCCACTCCATCGGCTGGCTAGTACTGGCGGCGTCCGACAGCTGGACAGTCAGCGCGACCACCCCAGCCCTGCTGTGGCCAGCGAGCACTTCGGGACCCAAATTAGGGGACCCCGGGACCCTGGGAGAATGCAATTCGGAGAGAGTTCATCAGCAGAGCAGCAGAGCAACTCCGAGAAACTTGGAGCCAGTCGCTAGCTCAGCGAAGGCTCTGATTATTCAAAAGAGCTGTTCTTTCCTTAAAAAGAAAAGAAAAGAAACAAAAATTCCAAACTCGGGGATATGAGTCGGGCCCTGCCACCATTTCTTCTTCGTCTCATGTCCCGGGGAAATATTTGGAGGCTTTGGGGGAAAATTGGGGACGATTTTGCAGGAAACTGCCTTCCCTTTCTCGAAGAGTTGGGCTTAGAGGACGTTCCAGGGTAGCCAGGGCATTGTTGACACGTTGCTGCCAAGGGTCTTTCCGACCTCAGTTTCTACATCTGTCAAGGGGGAGCAATAGTACCTCCCACCCGTTGCTTGGAGAAAGAGCGCTAAGGCCTGTGAAACATAGCGTCTGGCACACAGTAGGTGTTCAGAAAATTCTTATTCTCTCCCATGCTCAAGCCCTATAACTCGCCGAATTGGCTGATCAGAAAGGTTGAAAAGGAAAACCCGCGTGAGGCCAGAGGCGACTTCATTGTCTAGATTTTTGCTTGTGATGTGACCTCCGCCCCCGTACTCCAGAATCCTTGGCTCGCACGCTGGGTGGCGTCCTGCTAGCTACCGCGGTCCTCTCCACCGCGCTCAGCGTCGGCCTGGACTCAGGGGACAGTCGCCTGGGGGCCCCTCCTAGCCTCTCGGGCCTTAGGGCCAAAGAAAGGGGTTTAGAAGCCATTGTCGAACACTTTGGGGAAAGCCCCTATGCAACTTTGGCAATTCAGAGGACGCAAGCGGCCTGCGCACTGGCACTCTCCCGACCCACGTTTGTCATGGAACTGCGCGCATCTGACTGCCAGGGCCAGGTCGGGGCGCGGCCGCCTGCCTGCGCCGGGTTAAGCCGAGCTGGCTGCTCGCGGCCGGCGGGAGGGAGGCGCTATCTGGCTGCTCCTTCCCGCCACCAAGCCTCTCCGCTGCGGAGGTAACATCTGTGCCCACCCCCCCTTCTCACCCCCCTTCACCC
>NW_007097720.1:212628-261261 GCF_000164805.1 Carlito syrichta
AAAAAAAAAAAAAAAGAAAGAAAGAAAGAAAACGAAAAACCAACCTTCCTTTCCCTCCACAATAGAAGCACCAGGGGGCCTTTCACTTGGCCAATCTCAGGAGTTTCATATGAACTTCATTAAATCAATTACTCGGTGAACACATCACAATTTATTTGCAATTAGTATCAAAATGTCTTACTTTTCTTAATAGGTCGGAGCAGATGTAGCTACAGAAGGGACAACGCGTTTTCGTGAAATCTATCTCTTGCAACATATTAAATCTTCTGGTCAGAAGAGGAGGAGAAATTCAAAGGCAGTTTAGAGGAGGAGCTAAAAAAAAACACGCTGGAAACAAACGGGAACCGTGCAGGTGTTGGAGCAGCTTGCGTTATAATTGTATCTAGCGAAAAGGTTGCCTTTATTATCCATAATGATCGAACAAAAGTCACCGTAATTAAACGTCTGGTTTTCTCCTATGACTGAGAGGTGCGTGTCTGAAAGGCGCCGGGTACAGCGAGGGACTTCAGAAATGGTTAACAAGACGCCCCGTTCTTTGAATAGTGGCTTTGTCTTAATGGGGGGTGGTGTGGGGAGAAGAGACAGAAAGAGGGAGAAAACAGTTATCTAATTTTCATTGCCCCAAACCAGAGATTTATTGATTGCGACAACAGTTTTATTGTACTCGGGGAGGGGGTTGCTGCAGGTTTATAGAAGCTGATTTACTTTCGTTTGGATGTAAAATCATATGCAACAGTCTCCCGTTCGAAGATTGAACCTCAGCTCCTGTTAATACCATTAGTGACACGGGATCGAATTTCAAATGAAGCCTGGTGACAATTACAGACGGAAACAGATGCCCTTGGAAATTTAGGTCAAGTGTTCAAGATTCTGGTTTCATGGTCAAGGTTGTCTTGGGGGTAACCTTGAGGAGACGCTCATAAATCTCTCCTCCTCTCCGAACTGGAGATGAGCCTTCCCGGGGCGTGATGCGGGGAAGAGGGGGGCAGAAAATTTATTTAGAGGGTTCACAGGTCACCGAAAAAAGAAGACATGCCGAAGTGTTGTAAAACTGGGCAAATGTGTTGGGCTGAACAGTATGTGTTGCGGGGGAGGGGGCAGCTACTACCAGGGACGCCTCGGGGAACTACTGCTTGGGCTGAAGCTGCAAAGACCTGGACTCCCCGGTCCCACTTAGTCCCCAGCAGATATACGTGGGCGCTGTCCTTTAGCCTCGGAGTCTTCCCCCGCCCCAACTTACTCTCAAAATGGGAATTATGGCCCCGGCCTGGTCTTTCTGGAAGAGTGGCCGCGAGGATTAAGTGTGATAACGAATTTGAAAGCGCCTAGGCTTTCAAATGGAAGGTACTATTATGAAAGTGCACCCCCTCCCTCTGCATTTTAATCCCTTGCCACTCTGCTAAGTGACAAAGACATCCCGTCCTCTTTTTCTCCACGCTGGAACCTTCCCTGAGAGCTGCCCCTCTGGCTCTGGCGGCACCCACGTTTTCCTTCGGGGTATAAAAACATGTTGTCTTTTCACCGGGCTGTCATCCCAACCGGCGTCTTTAAGCGTGGCAATCTTCGGGGTTTACGTCCCTCTGGTGGGTGTTTTCCACTTGACAACTCTTTTAAAGACGTACAACCATATTTTATTTACTGCCTACTATAAATTATTTACTAGCAGGCTGAGGTAATTCCATTAAAGCCGTACGGTTTGTTTATACTAAATAGTTATCTGGGGACTCCTTGCTTGCCTTAGAGCTGCGAGGCTCCGGGGAGGTGGAAACGGTTCGCGCGGGTGAGAGATACCCACAGAAAGAAAAGGGATGCATTGGTAAGGAAAATGGCCTTATTTCTCTTGATGATTCATTAAAAATTAAATACAATCTCTAATAGTCGTCGTTTTGGCTTGGTGTGAGGTGTCATTACCAGCTCCGTTTTCTCATCCCCTTGTCTTTCCCCTCCCCCAGAAGGAACTGGCTCACACTTGGTAGTAAGGTAACTTTTTCCAAGGAACTAACTCGACGTAGCATCAATGGGATTTGGGTGAGGATGAAGGATTTAGCTGGGGGGGATGTTTCGAGCCATTCTGGGATGAGAGAAGGGGGCGGGGAAGTCGGGACCTCCTTGCCGGAGTTGCGGAGGTGGCAGAGAGCAGGGGAGGAAGAGGGCGGGAGGAAAAAGAAAGCACTGCGAACTTTGCCTCTGGTCCCCTCCCCCAACACGTGTATCTAGGCAGACAAGAGGAAGTAGAAAAAACCAGCCTGAGGGAAGGCACAAGGCTTTGTAGATTGGCTGTGTGTGCGCGCATTTGTGTGTGTGCGCGCGCGTGTGTGTATGAGGATGCGCGCCTGTGTCTTCCTCCCAAGATTTTAGCACTGGCCCGCTGAGTAACTTCTTTCTACTTCTCTGACTCTCTGTGTGTTGTGTGACTATAAAACAATTGATTTCTGTCTCTCAATTTAGGGGCATCTCTGGAAACATCAAAAAACCCAGGAGATATCCTGGTCTTTGGGGGAGGGGGTGGGCATTCGATGACCCAATCATCAATGAAATTTTAATGTGAATTCGCTGCCTTGAGTTATGTTTGCCTTGAAAGGGGGAAGGGATTGTATCTATTTCTGTGGAAGTCTTCTTAAAAAGGGGCTCTAGAGGAATGGAGTAATGATGTGTTATTTTCCCACCTGGTTTTGCAGATGGGCTTTCAGAATGGTTCAGTTATCATTATAACACAGGGAGAGATAAACATGACACCTGGACAAAAAGCCTGTTGTCTTAAGCAACTTGGAAGTGCTCTACAGTAAATAGAAAGGTAGTTTATTTTATAGTTTTTTTCTTTTGGCTGAAATATAAATTCAAGGTAGAAAAAAATCGTATTAGTCTCAGTGAGTGAAAGATCTACTGCTGTTCATTACAGAGCAAAAGTATTGGATGTGACAAACATTCAGGACATATCTTACATTCTCAGTAGTTAGGTTCACCAATAATTTAAAATTCAATGATATATTTTAATCTTTTTAGATTATATCTCTTGGTAATTTGGTTACCTTTATTAGTTTAAGTTCCATTTTATAAGAAAGAGGAGACAATTATAATAGGTATTTATATCTTAAGCATGCAAACATTTTGTGGTGATGGAGATGCAGAATAACCCTGTGATCACTAAGTTAATGTTCACTACCTAAATGCATATCTCATTAGGCCTATTTATAGATCTTCTTTCAAACAATAACGTGCAATTTACATAACAAAATGAGCCATTCTTAAAGTGATATTTAGTACACTCACAACGTTGTTCAACTACCATGGCTACCTAGTCACAAAACATGTTCATCAACCCCAAATAAAGCCCTCTACGCAATAAGTCATTATTCCTGGTTCTTCCCTCCTGCTAGCCCCAGGCAAATCTTTTTACTGGTGTTTTTATTTCTTAAAACAAGTATTTTCCTCAACAGCAAAATTTCTGTGCGCTATTATTTCCTTAAACTCTATTTTACCACAGTCTATTCCATACATCTAACTACAGATACAAAGAGAGAGGGGATAAACGACATAATCTGCTTATTTGTATTTGTTCTAGAAGTCAATAGATTTCCAGATTGGTATTTGCAACATGAGTCTTTTTAATGAGCGGGTGGATCCCTGGGCAACACTTGCAAATACTTTGCTAGACGTTGTGGGAGGGACATGAATTTGAGGCAAGAGTTAATCTTGTTGTCATCAATAGAATGTGGATTAGAGTGGTATTTTCTCTTTTGAAATGGAATTCATAAAGTTTAACAAAGCAATAGTTATCGTGCACCTTTTAGAAAAAAAGAGTGCTAGGATGAATTGTTACAAACCATTTGTTTCTGGCCATCAAAACTGTGCCCTGAATTCACAATTATGGAAAAACCTGTGAATAGCTTAGAATTGTCAGAGTCCCATCTCCTTGCTCCAGTGTGTGCTGATGCATTCATTTATTTCACATAGGCTTACCACAAAGGCAAAAGGAAATATGACTGTGGCTTAAGAATTGTAATCAAAATTGAAGTTGCCATTCATGTAACTAGGACTACAGGGTCTGAGACCATTGGAGAAGCTATTTCTGTAAGATGGCAGTGAGAGGTCAGGATTGGCCCAGAATTGTGAGCTCAGATTTTTGACCATATCTGCCACCCTGGATTAATGTGGAATTAAAGGAGCAAAGAATGCATTGGTGGGGAAAATCACGGGTGGTCAGTTCTGTAGTTTACCCTTTTGCTTCATTCTATTTGGAGAATGATAGCTTTCGGAGATGCCAGCTGATTTTGACCCTCATTGATATACTACAAAAGACATACTTTAGGTTTAATTTCTGGACTAAAGATTCATGAGGATGAAAACAAAAAGTGGTACCCAAAATTGTTCCATTTCTTCTTCTAGTGAAGCACAGTTCCTTTTTTGCCTCAACCATTCTATCTACAGAATGGTTTTTCAGCCTTGTCATTATCAACATTTTGAACTGCATAATTCTTTGTTGTGGGGAACTGTCCTGTGTATTCTAGGACGTTTCATAGCATTCCTGGCCTCTACCTACTCACTAGGTGCCAGTAGCAGCTCCCCATCTAGTAGTGACAATGAAAAATGTCTTCAGAAATTACCAAAATATCTCCTCAGAGCCAAAGTCACCCTCAGTTGAGAACCATAGTTCTACAGTGTTGTGTTAGATTTTGAGATGAATTGTTTCTTTTTTGATTGAACTTCGTGAAACATACAACCTTATAGACAGCAAAGATCTCAGAAAGTCATTATTCATCAAAAAAGGACTTCTTAAGAGCAAAGACTTGGGTTTCAATTCTATATATCAGCGCTGTGGCCTTCTCTGTAAAAAGGCACTCAAAAGATCCATGTGAGGATTAAATAAGATAATGCATGCTCAGAGCTTAGCACAGTGCCTGACACACAGTAGGCAAGTAATAAGCATGTGCTATGGTTAGTTATTGGATGCCTACTGTGCACCAAGCAATGTATGAAGCCCTCTTCTTCACTGCAGGATTTCTGTTTCAGGGTCATGACAGATCGGGGTGTAAAGGTTCAGCCTACCTTATTAAAACAATCACCTGCAAAGCATGGCAGTTTTCATACGAAGCACTGCCAGGTTGTGTCTTTGCCTTCAGTCATTGGCTCTTCCTAACTCTCCTGGCGGTCTCTCTCTTGGATTTCCAATGCCACTCTTATGCTCCCCCTTCCAGTCCCTCCAACTAAGACTCATTTAGATACAAAAACCCCTTTCTATGTTTGCACTTAGCACAGCTGGGAGAGCTGACCTTTTCCAAGGGAACTTTATTAATCACTGAAGGGAAATAAGAAGAAAATAATTATAGAATAAACCAGCAGCATAAAAATAGATTTCCAAAACAGAGATTTCTGATCTTTTTAATCCCAGTAAATGTTGCAAAGAGCCTTACAGGGCTCCAATTCTCCTTCTAACTACATTCTAATGTAGTCCCTGAGAAGACAGGTACATTTATTTATTCATTTACCAATTTGTGATAAGTACCACAAAGGTAACGGAACCAGGTATTGTAATAGAGTTGGATGAATTGGGGTGGGAGAGATCATGAGTGGCTTTCTGTGAAGATGGTATTTATTTGTGCTAAGGGTTGTTTTTTTTTGTTTTGTTTTGTTTTGTTTTGAGTTGGCGTCTCATGTTCACGGCCACTGCAGCTTCAACCTGCTGGGCTCACATGATCCTTCCACCTCAGCCTGCCAAGTAGCTGGAACCACAGGCTCGCACCATCACGCCTCGCTAATTTTTTAAATCTATTGTAGAGACAAAGTCTCATCAAGTTGCCCAGACTGGTCTCGAACTCCTGGACTAAGGCAATCCTCTCACCTCCGCCTCCCAAAGTGCTGGGATTACAGGTGTGATCCACTGTGCCCGGTTTGTGCTGGGTCTTAAGGATGAAAAGGTACTTATCTAATGAAGACCTGGGGTAAGTACAACTCTAGACAGAAAAAACAGCAGGTGCAAATGTCCTGGGGCAAGACTGAGCTGGACATTATAATAATAACAATGCTCACCATATTTAAAACTCTATTTGAAGAGCTGTTCTTATACAAACTCATTTAATTGAATTAGTACCTTTGAGCTAGGTACTATTATTATTTTACTTTACAGATGGTGGAAATTGACGTACAGAAACCTTATGTAAGTTGCCCAGAGTCACAGAGTTACCAGAATCTAGGCTCCTACCACTATACTACATTGCCTGTGGTGTGGAGAGAGTGAGGGGACGCATGGGATAAGAGGAGGTTGGGGAGGCAGATGGTGGACAAGCCATATGGGGACACTGTAGGTCTGTAATTGATGAGGCCTCCTGGTAAACCAGATGAGGGAGGTCAGGTGAGAAAAAGAAGAACAAATCAAAGATAACTGATAGATTTAAGTTGCAGCAACAGGATGGGTGGTGGACCTCACTTCTTTCTTGCTCTTTACTCAGCTGAACTCTGAATGTTCTCTTACCTTTCTTACCTCTAGCAACCGTTCAGTCACTTAAATTTGTTCCCTCCCAGGACAAATGCCCATGCTTTTGTTGGAAATGTTCAGAATACCCAGCTTCTCCCCACTCAGTTCCAGTGTTCTATTTGAACAAACACTTAGCTCAGAGCTAGTTTGCATGACAAACCTCAGTAGTTAACAACTTTGAGACAGTCTTAAGTTTACCCCAAAACATTCTGGGATCTCCTTCAGGTAAATCCATGTCTTATGTATTGGTAGTATGGCATAAAGAAAATAAAACACAGCATGGAAGTCACAGCCCCTGGAGTCAGACATATATTTACTATATTTAGCTCCCTGCACCACCACTGATTACCTATATGACCTTAGGCAATTTACTGATTTTCTCAGAGCTTCAGTTTCCTCACCTGTAAAATAGGTAAATCTTTTCCATTGTTAATGAAAAAACACAAATAAAGTGTCAATTAAATACACATCATATTAAGTCTGTTTAAATTGATCATTATTACTATCATTTTTCACCTACTAGTTTTAGTTTCAGCCTGGAAGCAAGAACAAATGTGCTTCTTTTCCCCCAAGGCAGCATTTAGCATACAAAAAGAATGTCTACCTTTCTGAATATACCCATCTGAAAAAGTCTATTTCTTTGATTTGTTCCAAATTCTCCTACATTCTTAGCTTATTTAGGAATGTTTCCTTGCCAACTCTGCAGCTTTTTCAGAACACGAGGCTAATTTTATCATTTAAGAAATTCTAAAAGGTTATGCGATTTATGCTCTGCTGTACAGCCCTTTATAATTCAGTAACTAGCGATGATTTAGTATGGATAACACACTGACTTTAGAATTAGAAGATCTAGATCTTTCTCTACCTCATGGCAGTATGTACCAGAGAAAGTCACTCAAGCTCTGTGATCTAGTTTCCTTGTTTATAAAATGGAGACCCCACTACTCCACTACTATCAACTTCATGGGAGTATTGTGTAGTACAAATGAGGTAATGTTAGTGAATACACTTAGTGAACTGTAGATGAACTCAATAAATATTGTTATTTCTTAAAACTGATATATGATACATAATGATAAGTTATTTTAATTTGCACATGAAAAATTGGGGCACCAAAATCTAACTGAGACAACTTTTTGGCAAATTTCTAAATTTGAGTTCTGTGTAACTGAAAGAAAAACTGGGAATGCATTGTGAGCAAAGAGAACTGCTTTGCAGGAAACTAGATCAAATGTTTGACTAATTTCTAGGTTATGTTTGCTGTGGTTTCAAATGTTTATTAACTACCCTAGAATTCAACCTTGACATGCAGAGCAGAAATGTCATACTCAATTCTAGATTTACAAATTTAATTCTCTATTATAACATAGATAAACTAAAAAGAATAAGGGATGCTTTTGTGCTCAGTACTGTGATAAATCAATATTTATCATAGCAATTGAAAATAAAAAACACTAATATATATGTTATACCTATTCATCTAATTTATTCATGGAATTATAACAAAAAGATCCTTGTTTCAATTTAAAAATATATCCATGCTGCATGTGAATGTTAAAAGAGAACTGTTTTAATTACACTTTTCTCGAGTTGATTTAAAATTGTAAACTAAATAGATCTGACAGTCTTTTTTATCAAGGCCTTAAAGTCTTAGAAATGTTTGAGGTTTGACTTTATTGGAGTTGACAAAATAACCCTTTTGCTTCTTACAAAAAGCTTCAGCATTTTTTATATTGCTGAAATGGCTTCAAAAGAATTTTGTTTTCTTACATTTAAAAATTCTATAAAATAAATGTGACCAGGTATAAGCAACTAATTAATCTTCGTGAAATCTATATTCTTTTAAATTTTTTATAGTTTTAAATTTTTCAAAATAAAAGCACACAAGTAAAACACATATGAATAAAAGCAAAAGTTTAACAAGGTAAAAAAAATAAAATTTTAATTCACCATAAGATTTCGAATGCATATTAAAATAATTAAAAAGTCAGTGTCTAAATAAAGAAAAATAACTTGGCAAAAATATAGATTAAATTCACTTTGAAATATATAAATTCATAATTAACCTAAAATAATATCTGGGAAAATGCATGTTAAATTTCATTAAATTATATTTTTTATTCTTTTAAAAATATTTAATGTCCTTCAACTTTTACAGTCATTCCATCTACAGATATTTATTGGGCACCTCCACCATGGCTAGTAATTGTCTAGATGCTATGTGAGATACAAAGATCTGTAAGACACGGCCTGTGCCCTCAAGGAATTTACAAGCTAGAAGTAGTATCATATTCTTCAAAAAGCTTTGACAGTGTAAACAGAAACTATAAGCTTATAAAAGAAAGCAAGCAAATCTACTCCAGAAGTCTGTTTTGCAATATTACTACCTCTGACTGTGCAGTTGAGTTATTTCTCTAAAGCAGAGTCAATTCCTATCACAGACTTTTTGTCCTCTTTGTCTCTCTTTCTCTACTTCTATTTCTCTTCTCTTTTCCCTCTTCCTTCTTCTTCACTGTTCACATCATCACATCTTTATTCATATATTTAAATTATTTCAAACAGTGCTTGACCCTTAGCATTATTTATTGTTTTAAAGCTTTTAAATGGAAGGAAGGACAGAAGTAACAACTATAATTGTCCTGGGAATATTAGAAACATTTTAAAATAAAGCACTAAAAGCAACATTAGCGTCACATGATTAATGCTTTTTTAAGAAACCAAATAATGTTTTATGGCTTTAGGTAAATTGACCCAATAATAACTAAAACATTTTTTTAAATCTCATAATAGAGAACTTCTTGTGTGGAAAAAAAAATTGTATAGTCTTCATCGCTTGTTTTCCTGTGTCCCTGCCTTCATTCTGTTTTATGGGGACATTGCTCTTTAAAACTCTCAGAAATATGGTTTAAGAGGCGTGACTTTTGCTTACTGGCAACAACTACCACCAAATATTATTTCTTACTTCTGTGTGTCTCTTTTCACTGCTCTGGAGTATATTTGATTGCAAAGGAAACCACCTGATCTCATATCTGCCCTGTGGTGTTTGCATTTAACTATAGAATGATGCTCACTTTATGTCAGCAAAACTTGGGGAGTCTGTGAACAACAGCAGCAAGAGGGGTGGGGAAAGATTTAGTCTAATTCCCTGAGCTTCAAAACTAGGGGATTTTTTTAAGGGAGGGAAAGGGAAGAATAGGAATAAGAAGTAAAGAGGGTACCTACTCCACCTCCTTACATGCCTTGGATATACTTTATTCTAATAGTCTACAGCTTATTATTCCATAATATGGATGGGTCATTATTTAGTATTTCCCCCAGTGAATGGATATTTACATTACTTCTATTTTTTAAATATCACATAGAGTCCCATGCACTGTTTTACCAAGTTCCTATGTAGAAAGAACTTGCTTTTCTCTCCAAGGAGGAAAAGAGTAAACACTTCTCTGTATTTTATCCTGTGGTTGAAGATTACAGAGTGCCAGAACTGAAAGGAACTTTAGACATCTTCCCCTCTCTTCTCAAACCTCCAATAACTCCTCTCCCCGTCCCCCACTCTTACAAAATGATTTTGTTTTTTATTTCCCTGAGAAAATAGAAGTAATCAGCAGAGATCATTCACAAGTTTTTAATACCACATATACACACCTATCTGCCGGCTCTGTACCACTATATTTGGCCTTTTCTCCAATTATTGTGGATGCACCATCTGTGCTTCTGGCTAAATACAATGTCTCTTCATGCACAATAGATCTTATTCTCCTGGCATACTTAAAGATACAGCCCTAACAATTCTCTCCTCTTCCTTCTGTATCATCAAATTTTCTCTCTCTAATGGATTATTTCCATTAGCATACAATCATTGTTATTTCTTCCATCTTAAAAAAATATGCTCTTTCCCGATCCTACTTCTTCTTTCAGATACTGCCCCAATTATCTGCTTACTTTTACAGCTAAATTCTTCAAAAGAGCTGTCTATACTCACAGAATCAATTTCTTATTTTATTCTGTTTTGCACCTGATTCACTCAGGATTTTGCACCCCTCCATTTCATCCAAACCACTCTTATCAAGGTTACAAGTGAGTTTAACAGTAAGATTTTTAAATCATTATATTTCTTGACCTATCAGTGGCATTTGATACACTTGATCAGTTTTTTCCTGCCTTAATTTACTTCTTCCACTTGGCTTCCAGCACACCACTTGTAATAGTGTCCCCTCTCTCATTCCTGACTTTGGTAATTTGTATTTTTTTGTCCCTAATTAGCCTATTATAGGGGAGGGAAAATAGTTTTTCCCCTCCCTCCTAGGTTCTTCGGCTAGGCTACAAGCTAAACTGACATAGGACAGATAAACAGGAAAAAAGGTATACACATTTATTGTGTACATGGGGGCATCACATGAAAGAAACATCAATAACTCCAAATTCAGCAAGATCTAGAAGCTTATACAGGCAAGCATGGCCTAAAGATGGGAGTATGTTTTAAGAAATGCATCATTAGGTGATTTCGTCATTGTGCAAACAAAATTGAGTGTACTTACACAAACCTAGATTGTATAGCCTACTACACACATAGGCTGTAAGGCATAGCCTATTGCTCCTAGGTTACAAATCTGTACAGCATGTTGCTGAACTTAATACTATAGGCAGTTGTAACACAATGTTGTTATGTATCTAAACATAGATAAAGGTGAGGTAAAATATGGTATTATAATCTTATAGGACCACAATCTTATATGTGGTCTCTTGTTGACCAATCCTATATGTGGTCTGTTGTTGGGTAGAATATAGTATATAAATATCAGTTAAGTCAAAGTAGTTGATAATATTGTTCCATCTACTGTATGCTTGCTGATTTTCTATTTTCTTGTTTTATCAGCTGTTGAAAGAGAGTTATTAAAATTGTTCACCATAGTTGTAGATATGCTTATTTCTCCTTGAAGTTCTATTCTTCTCCAACTTCCTCTTCCACACCCGTTTCAGAATTATTTTTAATCTTTTTGGGTCATTATACTTTCATAAGGATTTTAGATTCATTTGTTGAGTTCTATGAAAAACCCATATTTGGAATTCATTTAAATCATAGAGGACTTGGGAAAAATAATTGTTATCTGTATTCTTATCCATGAATACAGTATGTTGCTCCATTTATTTAGGCCTTTAATTTGCTTTTCTATAATTTTTATTATTTTTATGTAATGGCTGCAAAAAGGACAATCATTCATCAAATATATATTGAGTCCCTATTATGCAACCATCAATCTATTCTCTAGCTCCATGAGACCAACTTTTTTAGCCCCCACATGTAAATGAGAACATGTAATACTTGTCTTTCTGTGCCTGGCTTATTTTACTTAAAATGATGTCCTCCAGGTTCATTCATGGTGCTACAAATGACAAGATTTCACTCTTTTTTTATGACTGAATGGTATTCCATTTTGTATCAGTACTCCAGTTTATTTATCCATGTGTCTGTTGATAAACACTTGAGTTGATTCAATTCTTGGCTGTCGTGAATAGTGCTGCAATAAACATGGGTGTGCAGATGTCTCTTATACTGATTTCCTTCCTTTCAAATATATATATGCATATATAGCAGTGGGATTTCCAGCTTCTTTTTGGTTACTGTTTTCATGATATATTGTTTCACATTCTTTTATTTCCAACTTATTTGTGCGTTTAAATCTAAAGTCTGTCTCTTATAAATAACAGATAGTTGTGTCATGTATTTTTTAATAATTCTGCCAATCTCTGCCTTTCAGTTGGAGTGTTTAATCAATTTACATTCAGGGAAATTGGTAATAAGGTAGGATATACATCTGCCACTTTGCTATTTGTTTACTATATGCTTTGTGTCTCCTTTGTTACTTTATTCTTCCATTAGTGCTTTCTTTTGTATTAAATAAATATTTTCTTGTATACTATTTTAACACCTGTGCCATTTTCTTTATGATATTTTTTGAGTTATTTTCTTAGTGCTTACTCTACAAATTGCAATTAATATCTTACCACATGGTGGCTCACGCCTGTAATCCTGGCACTTTGGGAGGCAGAGATGAGAGGATTGTCTGAGTCCAGGGGTTCGAGACCAGTCTGGGCAACTTGGTGAGACCTTGTCTTTGCAGTAAATAAAGAAATTAGCCTGGCATGGTGGTGTGAGCCTGTGGTTCCAACTACTTGAAAGGTTGAGACAGAAGGATCACCTAAGCCCAGCAGTTCGACGCTGCGATGGCCGTGAGCATGCCACTGCACTCCAGCCTGGGCAACAGAGTGAGACTCCTACTCAAAAAAAAAAAAAAAAAAATCTTGCCATAACAGCCTATTTCACATTTACACCTACTGAATTTCAATAGTACATAAAAATATTGCTCTTACATATCTCCTTTCTCGTTCTCTTTCTCCTCTTTGTGATGTTTCTGTCATACAAACTACATTAGACATTGCGCACTCATCAAAATACATTAGTAATCAACGCTTCTCATATTTGTATACCTAACCCTTAACTGTACCCAACAATATCATAATAAAAAATATTGATTTAAAAAATATTTTAAAAAATTAACGTGTCTTATAGTTTTCTCAAATCAGATAGGAGAAAACGAGTTCAAACAAAAAATTGAATTCAACAATAATATTTGGAAACTTCAATACTGACATTCAATAATTGATAGAACAACTAGACAAGAGATCAACAAGGAAATAGAAGACTTGAACAACACTATACACAAACTAGAACTAGTATGGAACGCTCTATGCAACACATAATAGAACACACATTCATCTCAGATTCATATAGAAGATTCTGCAAGCTAGACCATGCCTTAGGCTATAAAATTGTACATTTAAGGAGATTTAAATTATAAGAAGTATGTGCTCTGATCACAATGGAATAAAATTAAAAACAAATAACAAAGGGAAATTCACAAATATGTGAATTAAATAATATGCTTCTAAATAACCAATGAATCAAATAAGAAACTACAAAGGAAATGGGAAAATACTTTTAGCTGAATGAAAATAAAACACAACATGCCAAAATATATAGAATATAGTGCTAATAGTGCTAAGAAAAAAACTTATAACCATGGCACATATATTTACAAAAATAATCTCAAATCTATATATTACCTAATCATTTTTAAAAAACTAAAATCAATAACCTAATTCTACTTTAATGAACTAGAAAAAAAAGCAAACTGAACCCAAAGCAAGCATGATGAAAGCAATAATAAACAAAAGAGTGGAAACTGATGAAAGAATGGAAAAACAACAGAGAATGAATGAAACTAAAAATTGACAAACCTTTAGCTATATAGATGAAGAAAAAAAGAGAAAAATTGATGTCCTAAAATCAGGAATGAAAGAGGACACATTACTACTGACCTTACAAAATAAAAAAGAATGATAAGAAAATATTATGAATAATTGCATGACAACACATCAGATAACCTACAATATGACCCAGCAATTTCACTTCTAGGTATATACCAAAGAGAATTGAAACAGAAGTATAAACAACCCAAAGGTCCACCTAATTAATGAATGGATACATTACAATGAAATATTATTTGCCCATAAAAATGAAAGTAGTTCTGATCCATGCTACAACATGGGTGAACCTTGAAAACATGTTAAATGAAAAAAGCTGGGCACAAAAGGCCACGTGTTGTATAATTTTATTTATATAACTTATCCAGGAAAAGAAAAACCCATAGAAAAAGAAACAGATTCGTGGTTGCAAGGGGCTGAAAGTAGGAGACAATAGGGAGTGGCTACTAATAGATATGATGACTTTTTGGGGGGGAAAGAATAAAATGTTCTGAATTTAAATAGGGTGATAGCTGTACAACCCAGTGAATATACTAAAAATCACTGAATTGTACACTTTAAAAGGGTGAATTGTACGTTATGGAAATTAAATCTAAAAAATTTTTGGATAAGAACATATAAAGCCAGACGACCTGGATTTGAATTTCAGCTGTTGACACTATCAGTCATCTTTGCTAGGTTATACATTAGTCATTATGGTAGATTTAATAATCGATCCCAATTCTTTTACACCAATAATTGTATTATGTATCCATGCCATTTTCATTGCACTAAGGTGAGCACACTATACTTTCCCACCTCTTAACTTTGGACTTGGCTATGTGACTTGCTTTACCCAATGGGATATTAGAGGATGTGATATCCTTAGATACTTAGGATATACTTGGGAAGGAGGGTGGCCCTCTTACAATTCTACTATCGCATGAGAAGAACACATGGACTTCGCAGCAAATTGGATGGAATTAGAGACCATCATTTTAAGTGCTACATCACAGAAACAAAGAACTGAATACCACATGCTCTCGCCCATAAGTGGGCTGTGAACACTAGCCGCATTAGCACAAGAGAGGGATCAGCAGTTGCTGGGCACGGTTTGGAGGGAGGGAGGCGGATGGGGGGCACGTGACAACACAAAGGATGCCTAGCCTACTACTGGAGGAGTGAGGGCCTGTTAGAAGCCCAAACTTCACCTGAATGCAGCTTACTTACGTAGTTAATCTTCACTGCACTCCACATCTCTATAACAAAATAAACAATAAATTAATTAAAAATTTCAAAAAATAAAGAAAATAACACACCACTAATAGCTATTGACCTTTCATCCTGGGCTGTAAAGTGAGACACGTGGAACAGAGCTGGCTCATTGACCTGCCAACTTGAAAGCAAAAAAATAGACGTTTATTACTGTGAACTACTGAGATCTGGTGGTTGTTACACTGCCAAAGATGACAAACTCAGGAACAAATCATTCAAGCATTTTGGTGGTTGGTAACTACAAGCATTTAATTCTTAGTCATGTTGTATGTACTATTTGGATCAACTTCAGTTCAGCTTCATCTATCTTCATTCTAGGACCTAATATGAAGGAAGAGTTCCACTTTTGAATATTGTTAGTCATGTGGATAAAGGAGAAAAGAATGTGATGACCCCTGAGTCAACTGTTTGGACTTTTGTTCAGCACATTTAACTTCTGTTCACATGTCATAGGACAAAGCAAATTACATGGCTAAGCTGGATATTAATAGGGAGGGGAAGAGAACTCTTCCCATAGGGAGGGGCACCACAAGTCACACTGCAAAGGTTGATATCAATAGGGCAGGGAAGTACAGTTCTTCCACAGGAAGGAGTAGGTAGTACTTTAAACAATGTTATAATTTTTTTTTTTTTGAGTTGGAGTCTCACTCTGTCACCCAGACTGGAGTGCAGTGGCCGCTCCTGGCCACCGCAGCCTGGACCTGCTGGGCTCCAGCAATCCTCCCGCCTCAGCCTTCCGAGTAGCCGGAATTACAGGTATGTAGTACCACGCCCGGCTGATTTTTTGAATTATTGTAGAGATGAGGTCTCGCTGCCCAGGCGGGTCTCGAACCCGTGGGCTCAGGCAATCCACTCACCTCAGCCTCCCAAAGGCGTGGGATTACAGGCTGAGCCACCGAGCCCGGCAAAATGTTATAATTTACCACAGTGACCTTGAGCATGTTACTTGACCTCTCTATGCCTTGGTTTTCTCATCTCTAAAATGGTAATAATAATAAAATCTACCTCATAGGGTCATTATGAGAATTGCAAAGACTTCACACTGACAGTATTTAAAATAATGTCTGGAACATAACTAGTGCAGTGTGTTTGTTAAATACAAATAAGTAACATGTTTGTTTATATAATTGTTTCCTCTTACCATGGTGAAAATCATGTATTCATTGCTTTATTATCACATGCCTGGAAAGAAAGGTACTTTGTTTACAGGCATTTAAAAATACGATATTTCTATTTTTAAAAGTCTGTGATTTTAAAATTAAAGCTTCCAAAGTAGTGTTATTACTTAATTCCCTGAAATATGCTCCTATCGTGGGCTTGCAATCTAATTAATTTTTTCTGGAAAAGGGTAAAAGAGTTTCTGTTTGGAAGGAATAGGACAGCAGGTGGTGGTAGCATAAAACAGAAGAAAAGCTGCATGGCTGAAAAAAAAAATAAAAAAGGACGGCAATCAAAAGGTACAAAAAGCTGCTCCCAACTGTGATAGAAACAGCATCATAGGAACCCAGGTGAATGAGCTGCCATCTGAGTGGCTACCACCTTAGGGGGAAAAAAAGATTTCTATTCACATTAAGCTTTTCTCTTTTTTTCCTGCTGTACTTCGAGTGCCCAGTTGTGTATTTTGACTGAAATACTCCCCTCACTCAACAGGCCTGTTAATCCCCTTCAGCAACATTGAGCACCCACACACTTAGGATTTGCTGAAAACATTGAAAGTATTTTGCTCAGTCACCTTAAACTTCTCTGAGTTTAAAAAGTAACAATTGATTCATACCAGAAAATAAATTGGGAAAAAAAGTTGTCACTACAGACAAACCCAGCTTATTAACACCTCTTCTAATCCCTACCAAAATAAGAACTGCTTGTGAAGACTGAAAGAGGAAAAACCTGAATATATTTTCTTATAAACTCTGTCCTGTACAAAATAGAGTTTAATAAATGCCTATGAAAATAGAGTTTAATAAATGCCTATCATATTAAACTTCTCATTAAGTATGTTATACATCTTTTCTATGTATGTACTGGGATTTCGAAGTGCCTTCCAGTCCTGAATATTCTATGTTGGGTATAAATATTATATACAGCCTCACTGTGGTAGTGAGGGGTTCTCTAATCTCGCTCTGTCTCTAACCATTTATGCTCTACAGTCTTAAATTAGAATAAGGTGATCCATTATACAGGTGACTTAGCCAAATGTCTGTAGACCAAATTATATACCACAGGCTCTACCGACCTCTCTAGTCCTCAGATTTGATAGCAAGGCTTTTAGTATCTATCATGGTTGACATTCATTGAACGCTTCTGCCATGCTCTAGGCACATGCATCATTTTAATCTTCCCAATGAGTTAGAATTCATCACCTCCATTTCATAAATGAAGAAATGCAGTACCTAAAACATAATGCAAGTTACTCAAAGTTTGCATATGGTTTGATTGAACACATGGATTCCGAAATAAGACTGTCTTTGAATCCTGGCTTTGCTACTTACTAGCTGTTTTAACTTGTTCAATTTTTTTGCCCTTCCTTGCCTCAGTTTCCTCTCTTTAAAGTGGAGATGATGATATTGATAACACCTACATGTTAGGATTGTTGTGAGGATTAAATGAGTTAATGAGTCAATTGTAAATTGTGCATAGCACATAGTAAGCATAAGACTATTTGTTAATTCAACACCTGTTCAACCTGGTCATGATCAAAACTCACAGCAAAGTTGGAACGGAGGGAGAATTCCTCAACTTGATAAAAAAAAAATCTACAAAAGACTACAGCTAACATCACATTTAATGGTGAAAGATTGAATGTTTTCCCCTAAGATCAGGAGAAAGGCAAAGACGTCTGCTCTCACCAAGTTTATTCTACATAGTTCTGGAAATCTTAGTGCAGTGAGGTAAGACAAAAAAGCATGCAAATCAAAAAGAAAGAAATAAAACTGTCTTTATATGCAGATGACATGATTGTCTATGTAGAAGACTCGCAAGGAACCTACACAAAACTCCTAGAACTAATACTTTAAGAAGTGAGTTCAGCAAGATTGTAGGATGTAAGATCAGCATAGAAAAATCAAGTGAATTTCTGTATATAAGCAATGAACACATGGGCGTTTGTGGAAAATAAAAGACTAAACACAATGTACAATCACTAAAATATAAAATACAAGTAGATCTAACAAAACATATACAGGAGTAAAGCTACACAATGTTGATGAAAGAAAACAAAGATCTAAATAAATGTAAAGGCGTATTATTTTCATGGATTGGAAGATTTAACTGAGTAAAAATATCAATTTTTTCCCAAATTCATCAACAGGTGGAATGCAGTTCTTACCAAATCCCATCAAGAGTTTTTGTAGATATATAAAATAATATATACAATTTATATAGAAAGGTATAGAAACTAGAATAGGAAGACAATTTTGAAAAATAATGAAGTGGAAGGAATCACTCCATTTACTATTTAGGCTTTCTATATAGCTACAGTAATCAAGGCTGATATTCATAGAAAAATAAACACATAGATTAATGCAACAGAATAGATAAACCAGAAATGAACTCAAACAAATATGCCCCACTTATTTTTGACAAAATTACAAAAAGAATTCAATGAAGAGAAGATAGCCTTTTCTTTTCTTTCTTTTTTTTTTTTTTTTGAGTTGTAGTCTCATGCCGTCACCCAGGCTGGAGTGTTGTGGTATGCTCACGGCCACTCCAGTGTCCTGTTGGGCACAGGTGACCCTTCAGACTCGGTCTTCCAAGGAACTGGGCCTACAGGTGCGCGCTACCATGCCTGGCTATTTTTTAATTTATTTATTGTAGAGGTGAGGTCTCGCCAAGTTGCCCATGGTGGTCTCTAACCTGCCGGCTCAGGCAATCCACTCACCTCGGCCTTCCAAAATGCTAGGATTACAGGATGAGCCACCAAGCCTGGCCAAGAAGATAGCCTTTTCAACAAATAGTGCTGAAACAACTTGGTATCATGTGTAAAAGAAGGAATCTTGACTCATACCATATCTGAAAATCAACTTGAAGAGGATTATAGACTTAAATGTGAAACATAAACTATAAATTGTTTTTTAAATAGAAAAATCATTAGGAACTAGGGCTAGGTGAAGAGCTTTTAGACTTAATACCAAAAGTATGATTTATAACAGGAAAACTTGATATTTTTGGCCTTGCAAAAATAAAAAAATTGCTATATTAAATACTCTGTTTAGAAGATAAAAAGACAAACTATACAGTGGGAGAAAATTTTTGCAAGTTTCATATTGGCAAATAAAGCTAGTATCTAGAATATATAAAGGACTTTTAAAACCTAACAATGCAAAAACAAATAACTGAATTTTTTAAATGGGCAAAAGATCTGAAAAGATACCTCACTAAAGAAGATAAGCCATGGCTGGGCACGATGGCTCAACCTGTAATCCCAGCACTTTGGGAGGCCAAGGCCAGAGGATTGCCTGCGCTCAGAGGTTCGAGACCAGTCTAGGCAACTTGGTGAGACCTCGTCTCTACAGTAAATCAGAAAATAAGCCAGGAATGGTAGCACACACCTGTAGTTCCAGCTACTTGGAAGGCTGAAGTGGAAGAATCACCTGAGCACAGTAGGTGGAGGCTGTGGTGGCTGTGAGCATGCCACTGGGCAACGGAGTGAGACTCCGATTCAAAAAATAAAATAAAAGAAGATAAGCAGATGGCAAATAAGTGCGTGGGAAGATGTTCAACATCATTAACCATTAAGGAAATTCAAGTTAAAACCACCATAAGATATCACAACACACAAATCAAGAAGGCTAAAATTAAAAAAAAAATAGTGGCAACACCAAATACTGATGCAGATGTAGAGAAACTGGATCACTCATACATTATGTGTTAAAATTTGAAATGGTATGACCACTCTTGAAAATCATTTGGTAGTTCCATTTAAAATTAAAACAGACTGATTATGTGACTCAGATATAACACTTGTGGGCATTTATTCTTAGAGAAAACTTATGTTCATATAAAAACTTATACACAAAAGTTCATAGCAGCTTTATTCATAATAGCCCCAAACTGGAGACAATGAAGACCTTCAATGGTTATATGGTTAAAGAAACTGTGGTTCATGCATAGCATGGAATTACACAAAAATAAAAAGGAATGAACTATTGATTCAGGTAACAAGTTGGATGTATCTTTAGGGAATTATGCAAAGTGAAAAAAGCCAATCTCCAAAGGGCATATACTGTACAATTCAATTCATATAACATTCTTGAAATAATAAAATTATAGAGATAGGGAACAGATTAGTGGTTGCCAGGGGCTAGGGATAGTGGGAGGGGTGATGTGGGTGTGGTTATAAAGGGGTAGCAAAAGGGAAATCTTTACAGTATTGGAATAGTTTGGGGCCTTAATTGCAGTCGTGGTTATATGAATCTACATGCTGTAAAATGACATAGACATTGTACAATGTCAACTTTTTGGTTTTGATGTTGTACTATAATTATGCAAAACATAACCATTGGGAGAAACTGATGAAGGGTACGGAGGAACTCCTTGTACATTTTTTTCCAACTTCCTGTGAATCTACAAATAATTTAGAATAAAAAGTAAAAATAAAAGTTAATTAAAATGTTGGAAAAAAGCTAAAATTTGAATGTTGCTCTGTCTGAGTCTAAAGTTAAGCTGTATAACAATAGCGAGCAACTATTAAGTGCTTACTCTAGGCTAGGTTCTATTAAATAGCTAGTCAGATGTCACACAGAAAGTGATAGTGGGGCCGGGCGTGGTGGCTCAAGCCTGTAATCCCAGCAATTTTGGAGGCCAAGGCAAGAGGATTGCCTGAGTTCAGGGGTCCGAGACCAGCCTGGGCAACTTGGTGAGACCTCATCTCTACAATTAAAAAAAAAAAATAGCCAGGTGTGGTGGTGTGTGCCTGTAGTTCCATCTGCTTGGAAGGCTGAGGTGGAAGAATTGCCTGAGCCCAGCAGGTTGAGGCTATGGTAGCCATGATCGTGCCACTGCACTCCAGTCCAGGTGACAGAGTGAGATTACAACTCAAAAAAAAAATAAATAAATAAATAAAGTGATAATGCATGACTAGAATCCAAGACTGGTTCTGAGCATGCACTGTTGATCATTATGCTGATTCTATCCCAAATGTATCAGAGGGGAATGTCATGGCAATGGGTGGAGGAAAAAATGGGAACATGAGAGAAACTAAAGAAGAGAAAAAAAGACAAAATGGTAAACATAGCAAGTCTCAGCAAATTTTAAAATACTGAAATAATTACAAAATATCTTTTCCAACCACAATGGAAGGAGGCTATAAATTGTAACAGAAGAAAAATTAGAATATTCATAAATACGTGGAAATTAACACACTCTTAAAAAATGGTGAAAAAAGAAATGAGAAAATAGAGACAAGTAAAGATGCAGACAAATATACTAAAGCTTATAGAATGCACTGAAAGTAGTTTATAGAGGGCAATTTATAGCAACAAACATCTACATTTTTAAAAAGAAGATCTCAAATCAATAACCTACACTTTATACATTGAACAATTGGAAGAAAAAGTAAACTTAATCTAAAACTGGCAGAAGGGAGAGAATAATGAAGATCAGACTAGAGATAAATAAAACAGGAAAGATAAAATAATAAAAAGAATTAAGGAAACCAAAAGTTGGTTCTAAGGAAAGATCAACACAATTGACAAAACTTTAGATACACTGACAAAGACAAAAAGGTAGAATACACAAAGAACTAAAATCAGAAATAAAAGTGGAAACATTACTGCCAACATTACAGAAGTGAAAAGGATTGTAAAAGAATAATATAAACATTTGTATCCCAACATTTTAGTTAAACGAAATGGACAAATTTCTAAAAACAAATTCCATAAACTTAATGGAGAAGAAATAGAAAATCTCACCAAACCACAACAAGGAAAGAGATTGAATTAGTATTTGAAAACCTTCCAACAATGAAAAGCCCAGGACCAGGTGGCTTCACTACTAAATTCTATCAGACATTTTAAAAATAATTAATACCAAACCTTTCTTTCAAAAAATAGAAGAGGAGAGAACACTTACTAACTTATTTTATGAGGCCAGCTTTACCTTGATACCAAAGCCAAATAAAAATATCCTAACATGTGGCCAGAAAGGCAGCAACCCCCTCGCCCATCACACACTTCAGGTTCCTGGGGAACCTGGTGCTAAACCATTCGTAGATGACCTGCTTCTGGGTTGGGGTTTTGTAAGTAGCACAGCAGTAACCTCTCTACGATCTATTAAAAGTTAACCCTCGACACAAGGGTTTGTAAAAAACAAAACAAAAATCCTAGCAAAATAAAATTATATGACTAGAGATGCAAAAATCCTCAACAAAATACTAGCAAAACTAATTCAATAGCATGTTAAAAATAAAACTTGACCAAGTGGGATTTATTCCAGGAATGCAAGTGTGGTTCAATGTAACACATCACACTAATAGAATGAAAGAAAAAAAACCACAGGATTATTTCAATTGTT
Source organism: Carlito syrichta (assembly GCF_000164805.1). Taxonomy (NCBI): domain Eukaryota; kingdom Metazoa; phylum Chordata; class Mammalia; order Primates; family Tarsiidae; genus Carlito; species Carlito syrichta. The sequence goes on from NW_007097720.1 coordinate 235,190, forward strand.
GTAGAAAAGGCATCTGAACAAATTCCACATTCTTTCATGATGAAAATAATGCATAGAAGGAAACTTTCTCAACATGATTAAGGGTGTATATATATCTCACAGCTAACCACATATTCAACAGTGAAGGACTGAACGCTTTTCCCCTAAGATCAGGAATATGACAAGGATACCCATTTTCACCACTGCTATTCAACATTGTGCTGAAGGTTCTAGCCAGATAAACTAGATAAGAAAAACAAATAATGAAAGACAAGACATCCAACCTGGAAGGAAAGAAGTAAAGTTATCTGTATCTGCAGGTGACAAGATCCTATATATAGAAATTCTCCAGCCGAGCTCGGTGGCTCAACCTGTAATCCCAGCACTTTGGGAGGCTGAGGTGAGTGGATTGCCTGAGCCCGCGGGTTCGAGACCCGCCTGGGCAACTTGGCGAGACCTCATCTCTACAATAAGTCAAAAAAATCAGTCGGGCGTGGTAGCGCGCTCCTGTAATTCCAGCTACTTAGAAGGCTGAGGTGGAAGAAAAGCGGGAGCCCAGCAGGTTGAGGCTGCGGTAGCCAGGAGCGGCCATTGCACTCCAGTCTGGCGACAGAGTGAGACTCCAACACACACACACACACACACACACACACACACAGAAATTCCCAAAGAATTTTTAAGAAAGCCACTTGAGCTAATAAAGTCAGCAAAGTTGTAAGTTACAAAATCAATACACAAATCAGTTGTGTTTCTATATACCTGGAATGAACAATCTGAAAAGGAAATTAAGAAAGCAAATTTCATTTAGAAAATTATGTAGAGGAATAAAATACCTACAAAAAAATTTAACCAAGGATGTAAAATACATATCCCCTGAAAACTACAAAACATTGCTGGAAGAAATGAAAAAAGAAAGTATATAAATGGAAAGACATCCAATGCTCAAGGATAAGAAAACAATATTGTTAAGATGTCAACACAACTCAAAGTGGCTTATAGATTCAACATAATCCTTGTCAAAAAATTCTAACAGTTTTTTTTTTAGAAATAAAAAATCCGATTCTCAAATTCATATGGAATTGCAAGGGATCCCAAATATCCAAACCAATCATGAAAAAAAGAACAAAGTTAGTGGTCTCATACTTCCTGATTTCAAATTTTACTTCAAAGCTAAGGAAATTCTTAAAAATTGTGAAGCTTTCTTAAGGATAGACATATAAACCAATATAGGACAATTGAGAGTCTATAAATGAACTCTTACATCTATGGTCAATTGATTTTCCATAAGGATGCCAATTCATTCCATGGGAAAAGAGCAGTCTCTTCAACAAATAGTTCTGAGACAATTGGATTTCCACAAGTAAAAGAAAGAAATTTGCCCCCTACCTCACATCATATGCAAAAATAACTAAAAATAATAATGATTAACTCAAAAGATCAAGGGTAAACCATAAACTCTTAGAATAAAACATGGGGTAAATATGCAGGACCTTGGATGGCAATGGATTCTCCGATATGACACCATGCTGTTTCATGATGTGGATGTGACTACATGGGTGTTTGATTTACATGTACTGTTTAAACTCTTGCCCTCAGAAGCACTGGCATCATCTGGAAGCTTGTTAGAAACGCAAAATGTCTCAACTGCCAATTCACTCCCCCAACAGTTTCCCATTACTGCCAATCACTTTCTTATAGCATTAAAATTGTTCAAGATCATCTTATGAGTGACAACATATGGAACTCTGTTCTTTGTTTCTGTGACAAATCACTGAGCATGATAGACTCCAAATTGGCAGTTGAGGGAAACTTCTAGGGGAGGGAGGGACATACTTCATTAACAGGGGTACCTGCATGATCAATGCTTGTATACCTAACCCTGAATTGTACCCCACATCTTTACAATAAAAAATTTTTAAAAGTAAAAAAACCAAAAAACAAAACAAAACAAAAAAAACCCGCAAAATGTCAGGCTTGACCCCAGGCTTGCATTTCAGCAGATCCTCAGGTGATTCCTGTGCGTATTAAAGTTTGAGAAGCCCTGCTGTGAACTTTACATATGCTTTATGTACTTTTTCTAAGGGTAAAATACATCTCATAGTTAAAAAAATATATAGCATTGGTTATTTTCAGGTTCTATCAGGCTATTAACCAAACAGTTGTCTATTTCTGCTGTAACTTGTGTCTGAAGCCCTGAATGAAGACTAGTGAACCTCCGGGTTGGTGGAACAGGAAGAGTGAGTGTGAGAGGCTGCCCTGGCAACGGAAGGTGCGGGTTGCCAGAGCGGCAGCGGCTCCCGCAGAAGCGGCCCAGAGGCTTCCTTTGGACCAGCCGCAGCAACACCAATCCTCAAGGCCGCACTGCAGCTGGCGTCTCTCCATCTCTGCAGGCCCAGCCTGCAACCCTTATTTGGCTGCAAGGCATGTGGGGTCGGGTTTTGCGGGTTAAAGGCCGGCTTGGCCTGTCAGAGAGCTCCCCTATACCTCACCCCGCCTAGGTTTGAAGGACACATGCCCGAGAAGGGACAGGAGCTTTGGACTCTCCTGTGCCTAAGTCACCTGAAGTCCCCAGCCCTCCACAGTGTGCACCCAACCGGGTCCAGGCAGGTCGCACCATGTCAAACTAGGGCGATTTTCAGAGGGAAACTCGGACTAGGCTCGCGAAGGGACGCTGGAGCGCCGCTGTGTGTTTCTGGACCCGCAGAGGGAACTGACTCCGTCTACCCAGAGCCAACTATCTCCATTGCCATCTTCATTTCTGGAATTTCCTGGGCTCTGCTACTTCATTAACGGAGATTTTTATGCCACACACACACTCACATTAGCTCTAAAAGGTTGCAATTTTCTGATATTTTCTGCCCCCTTCCCAATTTTTTCCTGCACAAACTCTCTCAAAATGAACCACAATACAGTAAAACGCACTTGACATTTAAAGACGCTTTGACAATTATCTTAGATTTCCACTTAGTGCCCTTGGTTAACTGACAATATATAGCATTATTTTCAAAGTGTAAAATTACTTGTGGTGAGATGAGAATCAGAAGATATGGTTCTTGAGGAAAACCTTTAGTGTACAACGCCTTTAAAAAACAGTGTCATAGATAGTAACTTACTACAGGAAGCGAATTTATTTTTTCAGTGATTCATTATTCATTACAGTTACAATGAAAGATGCATGATATTAAGATTTAAAGTAGAAATGAAATGTTCTTTCTTCAAGCTTCACAAATCCAGCTGTTTGTTTTCCATATTTGTGAATACCTATTAGTTTTAATTACACTAATAATTTCCCTGGGTTCTTAAATTTACATTAGCTTTTAAAGTATAGAGAAAACATTCCTCATATAATTTAATCATTTGTGCAAATGGCAGACAAGGAAGTTATTGGTTTGTATTGTAATTATTGTAGTTCATGTTTTGAGCTCATTTGTACAATTGCTAAATTAATAATTATCATTTACGTAAGCAGATTAGGTCATCTGCACTCATTTACAATTATAATTCAGAAATGATTAGATGTTCTTCAAATTTTCCAATTTCTTTAATGCCCTTATTACAATTGTACATTAAAGAATTTTCCAATTAAGTCTATTATCATAAGTAAATTTGGCTTAGTACATATAATTATTCCCATGCTATTGCATATAAATTTTCAATTAATCCATCTCTTTTCCAAAGTGTATGGCAAAACAAGTTGATTGTCATAATGTTGTTTGCAGCATTTGCTTAAACGCCACCCTTGTTAAAATTCACAAAGCCAAATCATTATGAGTAGTATACAACACTATATACAATTATTCTGTTAAACAGGTATCATACCAGGGATAACTTGAATGCTCCTGGCTCTTTACTGTGAGGTATTGTTTGTGAGAAAAAAAAGAACTTTTGACTTATTGCAAAGATTCGTCAATACTATAAAATGTCAGGGAATATTTAAAATATTTAAAATTCATGCACAGTTGAAAAGACATTGACTTTTTCGCATTAGAAATGTAATACATATTTATTGTATGGCATCTGGAAAATACAGAAATGCACAAAGAGGAAAAAAGATCATGTATAATTCTGTCAACCAGAGATAATCTTCGTTAACATTTTTTTTATCTTTGAAGTCTTTTAAGCAGATTTTTATGTATCTATCCATTCATATGTGTGATATGCAGTAACAAATTTGGGGTTGTATTGTACATACTATTCAGATTCTTGTTTTTTATGGTCCTAATGAAAGAACAACATTTTCTTCCATTTTGTCTTTGCCACAGAACTGATTTACCTTTGTATGTATTATAAAAGTTCTATAACTTGAAGAACAAAGTTCTTTGTGAGCAAAGCTATTTGAATCCAAATACTCACACTTACTTGCTGGGTGCCTCAGTATCCTCATTAATAAAATGGAGATAATGATGGTGTATCTACTTCAGAGAGTTGTGAGGATCTAATGGATTAATATAAAGTTCAGAGAACAGTGGCTGACACATAATAAGTGCTGTGTAAGTGTTTTCTATGTTAATTATTTGACTAGCTTTCTGTGGACTAGTTTGCTGCTAAGGTACCCAACTCTTTGAGATTTTATTTAAAATGGGTATTATTACTGCATGAGAGGTAACATTCTCAGGTGGTACATGATGAACATTATGTCTACTCTGGATGTACCACATGAAAACCAGTCCTGGGTGTGGAGAATAGGTGGTAGGGGAAGAGAGACAAGGAAACCAATTTAGAAACAGTACAGAAAGAGTAGAAATTAAAGGATACTTTTTTAGATAGAGAGGAATTAACAATGGACTTACTCTTGCTTAATGTTTTTATGAATGCTCTAAAATTAAGAGTACATATGTAAATTTCTGTTTTTGCAAATAACACTTTCTTCCGGTGTTAAAAAGTCAGCCTATTGCACATAAACTAGAGAAAGAGTGTATTAGTGTACAAAAGCTACAAAATAAAAGCTTTTTAAAAGATGAACATTATTGAGGTATAATTTATATGTAATACACCTCACCCTTTTTTTCTTTTTTGAAAGCAGGATTTATTGAGAGGACAGAAAAGCTCCCAGAGTGGGAGGGGACCCGAGGAGGTTGCCCCTCATCCGTTTTTAAAGAATACAATCTGGTGAGTTTTGATAAATATGAGGGGGACCTCCCAAAAAAACCAGAATTACTTTTTGGAGGGTGGGCCCCTTGTAGTACAGGATTCTCCCACTAGGTAAGTATTCTAGGAAACCATCAGCATCAGTGAACCAGCTTGCTTTTGTGAGAGGATGCATTCAGCTTCAGTGAACTTTTTTTTAGATTGTTTCAACACATTTCCCCATTTCATAATGGGTGATTTTTGAATGCACCAGCTTATACTGTACTGAGTGTTCAGCAACTTTTGACCAAAAGTGACATGACCCTCGTTCCCCACCCTCCCTATTCACTCAGTCTCACTCCAAGCAATTTTTTTGTTTGTTTTCCCAGATGAAAAAAGTCCTCAAAGGGAAACATTTTGCCAAAGTGGAGGAGGTGAAACAAAAAACAGCAGAAGCCCTAAGAGACATCAAAACTGACGAGTTCAAAAATTGTTCTGAGCAGTGGAAAAAATATCTTGATAGACATATTGCATCAAACAGGGAGTAATTTTAAGGTGACCGAAGTTTAAACATGTAAGACTAAATACACAGTTTTTGGTAAGTAAATTCCTTCTTTTGGGCCCTCCTCGTATATTCACCTGAGTTATCACCATCAGATTCACTTTCACTTCAACTCCACTGCATTGATCTTCTTTCTGCCACTTAGTTTTATTTAGTTTGAATTTCTAGAATTTCATATAAATGGATTGATGCAATATGTACGCTTTTGTGTCTGAATTCTTTCACTCAGCATAATGTCTTTGAGATTCACCCATGTTGTAGCATGTATCGGTAATTCATTCCCTTTTGTTGCTGAATGGCATTGAGTTGCACCGTATATACTACAATTTGTTTACTCGTGTACCTCTTGATAAACATATGAATTATTTCCAGTTTTGAGCAATACATTAGTGGTTTGTTGAAGTTGGCTTATACCAGCCTGCAGGAGCCGATTGTACCCATCTCTTTTCAACTACATGTTCAGTGATGTCAAGCTACCTGTTGGAAGCTTGAATTCAACCAAGATAGGAGTAGTTACACTAAGGAAACTGGCAAATCAAGGCTCTTTTCCCGGGGGGAGCCAGTTTACCAGTACTCCACTGACTCCAATGGCTCCAACTTTTGAAGATTTCAATGACTGCTGCATATTCTTATCCTGTACCCAATTGGTCTCTAAGCCCTGTTTCATCTTCTATGGATCTTCTTCTTTTATTGAACTACACTGGCACCATTCTTGCACAAAGTGGCTTTGTCTCATACACTTTCTTCGAGGCTCAGCTGAAGACCATTACCCATCCACATACCATCATCACCACTATCAATACCTTTTCTGGCTGCAACTCACACTGACTCTACTAGAAATAATGTCTACTTCTTAATTTAGGAGTTGATTATATATAGTTTAGAGATATTCAAACCACACACTGATTAGTGTCACTTTTTTCTTTCCCCAGTTAAAACCCTTTACAATGACTTCCCATCATACTTAGAATAGAATGCAGACTCATTCCCATGATCTGCAATACTCTATATGATATGACTCCTTTCCACCTGTCCATTCTTAATCTTGACCCACTCTACCCATTGCTCATTACTCTGCATCTACATAGGCCTTCTCAGTTCCTACAGTGTTGCCAAGTTCTCTCCCATTCCCAGAATCTCTGCCTGGATGTTCACTTCCAACTTCACCTACAAACCTTTGTTCAACTCCTACTCTTCCTTCAGTTTTCAGCTTAGGTTTCACAGACTCAGAGGAGCTGACTCTCAGGTTGGTTCCTATTTAAATGAGTCTCTGTAGTTAGTCTTTTTCATACAACCCTACTCTTTTCAGTACACTCACATACTGTACAGGTTTGTAGCCTAGCAGCAATAGGCTATATCATATAACCTAGGTGTGGAGTAGACTATACCATCTAAATTATATTTGCACAGGGATCAAATCACCTGATGACGCATTTCTCAGAATGTATCCCCCTTGTCAAGCAATGCATGATTGTGCAATTGATTTTTTTTATATTGATCGCAACTGTGTTGAACTTGTTTAGTATTAACCATTTTTTAGTGAATTTCTTAGGATTTTTTATATACAAGATCATGTCATCTGCAAATAAAAGTAGTTTTACTTTTTCCTTTTAATCTGGATGCCTGTTATGTCATTTTCTTGGTTATATATATATATATATATTTAAATTAATGTCTTAGTGGTTTATCTGGGTGTTACAATTAACATCTTAACTTATAATAATTTAGTTCAGATTGAAACCAGCTTAATTTAATAGTATACAAAAATATTTGCTCCTTTATAACTCCATTCTTTTCTCATTCCTTTGTGCTGCTCTTGTTATATGAATTACATATTTATACATTATGTGTCCATCAACAAGATGGATAATTACTGTTTTATGCAGTTGTCTTTTAAATCAAATATAAGAAGTAAAGAGTTACAAGCAACAATATATTTAGAATCTTTTTTATATTTACCTGTGTAGTTACCTTTCCTATTGCTCTTTATTTCTTCATCTAGATTACACTTACTATTCTCTCATTTCATCATGAAGATATTCCTTTAGAGGGTCTTATAGGAAAGGTTTGCTACCATAAAACTCTGTCAGTTTTTGTTTACTTGGGTATGTCTTAATTTATTGTTCATTTTTGAAGGGTAGTTTCTCTTGATATAGAATTATTTGATCACGTTTATAAATTTGACTATGTCATCCCACTGTCTCCTAACCTCCATGGTTTCTGATGAGAAATCAGGCCTTAATATTATTGTGGATTCCTTTAATATCGAGGTTTTTTTTCTTTTTAGCTGCTTTCAAGATTCTCTGTATCTATATCTTTTGACATTTTGGCCATCGTGTGTCTAGATGTGAATCTTTTTAAGTTTATCAAGCTTCTTGGAAATGTAAATTACTGTTTTTCCTCAAATGTGGGAAGTTTTCACCCTTTATTTCTTCAGATATTCTTTGTACTTCTTCTCATTTTCCTCTCTTTTCTGGAACTCCCATGTGATAATATACTTGATGTTGTCCCACAGGTCTCTGAGACTCTATTTTTCTCTATTCTCTTTTATTTTTGTTCCTCAGACTGGAAAATCTTAATTGCCTATGTTCAAATCCACTGATTGTTTCTTTTTCCTGCTCAAATCTGCTGGTAGACTCCTCTAATGGATTTTTAATTTCAGTTATTGTACTTTTCAACTCTGGAATTTCTATTTAGTTCTTTTTAAATATGGTTCTCACTATTATTTTCTATTTGGTGAGACATTATTATCATGCTTTGTTTGGTTCTTTAGACTTGCTTTTATTTAGTTCTTTGAATATGTTTTAAATAGCTGATTTAAAGCCTTTGCCTTGTAAGTTCCATGTCTTGTGTCTCTCAGAGACAATTTTTATTGATTGCCTTTTTCCTTCTTGAGTATGGGCCATACTTTCTTGTGTTTTTTTGGTCTTTGTTTTACTTTATTTTATTATAGAGATGTGCAGGTGAAGTTTAGACCTCCAACCAGTCTTCACTTCCCCAGGTTGGGGACCAGGTACACTTTATGCTGCCACATGCCATGCCCCTCCTCTGGCAATGTCCCATGACTGCCATTCCCTCGTTGTGCTATTGTGATTAATGTTCAGGTCCCACTTATGAGTGAGAACATGTGGTATTCAGTTCTTTGTTTCTGCGATAGATCATTAAGTATGATGGTCTCCAACTCCATCCAATTTGCTGAGAAATCCATGACTTTGTCCTTCTTTATAGCTGTGTGATATTCCATCATGTATATGTACCACTTTTTTTTTTTTGAGTTGGAGTCTCACTCTGTCACCCAGACTGGAATGCAGTGGCACGCTCCCGGCCACCACAGCCTCGACCTGCTGGGCTCCAGCGATCCTTCTGCCTCAGCCATCTAAGTAGCTGGAACTACAAGTGTGTGCTACCACGTCCAACTAATTTTTTTGAGTTTATTGTACAGATGAGGTCTCGCCAAGTTGCCCAAGTGAGTCTCGAACCCGCGGGCTCAGTCAATCCACTCACCTCAGCCTCCCAAAGCGCTGGAATTACAGTCTGAGCCACCAAGCCTGGCAACATTTTTTTTATCCAGTTCACTTTCAATGGACAGTAGAGTTGGTTCATGTTTTTGGTATTGTAAAACACTGTGAAGAAATTCAAAAGATTATCAGAGATTACTATGCACATCTGTATGGAAATAAACTTAGAAACCTAAAGGAAATAGAGGACTTCCTGACATCACACAGCCTTCCAAGCCTGAAACAAGAAGAAATTGAAATCCTAAACAGACCAATAACAATCCAGGAAATCAACTTTATCATAAGAAATTGATCTTTAAAAAAAAAAAAAAAAGAAGAAAAAAAGTCCTGGACTAGATGACTTTCCAGCTGAATTCTACAAAACATACAAGTAGGAGCTGATACCAATCCTTTTGAAAGTATTCCAGGAAATTGTGAAAGATGCAACTCTTCCCAAATCATCTTATGAAGCTAATATCACACTGATGCCCAAACCTGACAAAGACCCAACAGGGAAAGAAAATTACAGACCAATCTCCTTAATGAACATAGATGCAAAAATTCTCAAGATTCTAGCAAATTGGATCCAACAACACATCTCAAGAATCATCCACCATGACCATGTAGGCTTCATTGCTGGCTTATAGGCTGATTCAGCATCCCAAGACTATACACGTAATTCAATGCATTAAAAGATGCAAAAACAAGAACCACATGATTATATCATTAGATGTAGAAAAAGCTTTCAACAAAATCCAGCATCTCTTCTTGATAAAAACCCTTGAAGACCTAGGCATAGAAGTAACATTCCTCAAAACAGAAAGTGCCATCTATGATAAACTCACAGTCAACATTTTGTGCAATAGACAGAAGTTGGAAGCATTCCCCCTTAAAACGTGAACAAGACAAGGCTGACCACTCTCACCTCTTCTGTTCAACTTGACATTTTACATAATATAATGTTGGAAGTCTGGAAATCAGTTTCCTCCCTCCTCAGAGTTTCCTGATGCATTTCATTGTTGCTGTTTGTTCTTTAAGTGACATTTCTGAATTAATTCTGTGAAATCTGCATTCTTTGTTGTGTGTGGTCACTGAAATTACTGCTTGATTAGTGTAGTGGTCAGCTAATGATCGAAAATTAAAGATTAGAGAGCTAGATATTACCTTAAGTTCCTAAAATTAGTAAGTCTCCCAGTCTCGTCAAAAGGCTCTGCTTGAGTGTTGAGGCATCTCTTCAACACTTAACCAGGTAAAGATAACCTGGCTCTGTCTGGGCTCAAACTCATAGTCACTTCTTAAGAAGAAAAAAAAAATAACAACACACATGGTATTATTGATTATTTTCTGGCATAATTTATTTACTTGCTTACTAGCTCAGTTACCACAATGGAAAAGTAGAAATAAATGCGTTAAATGTCCAAAGCAGCCAGGCTCGGTGGGTGAGCCTGTAATCCCAGCACATTGGGAGGCTGAGGCGAGTGGATTGCCTGGGCCTGCGGGGTTCAAGACCCACCTGGGCAACTTGGTGAGACCTCATCTCTACAATAAATCAAAAATTAGATGGGCGTGGTAGCACATGCCTGTAGTTCTGGCTACTTGGAAGGCTGAGGCAGAAGGATCACCAGAGTCCAGCAGGGTGAGGTTGCGGTGGCCGGGAGCGTGCCACGGCACTCCAGTCTGGGCAACAGAGTGAGACTCCAACTCAAAAAAAACCAAAAAACAAAAAAATGTCCAAAGCATTAAAAGATCATATTAGATTCACATTGTGTTTTATTAACCAGAAGGTAATAAAAACCATGTTTTAACTAATTTTGAATTTCTCCAGCCTACCTTTGTACTAAATCCAATGCTTTAGGAGAAATAATTCATTATGGTTTATTGTTCCTAGAAATCAAAGTTTACTCCTTTAACACTACTCAGCTAAATTTTGGTGTGCATTTTTTTTCTCATTAAACTACTATCTTTTTATGAATAGATACTTCTCAAACGAAGACATATAAGCAGCCAGCAGACACATGAAAAAATGTTCACCCTCACTAGTCATCAAGGTGATGCAAATTAAAACTACACTGAGATACCACCTAACTCCAGTCAGAATGGCCATCATCAATAACTCAAAAAATAACAGCTGCTGGAGAGGATGTGGCGAAAAGGGAACACGTCTACACTGTTGGTGGGAATGTAAACTAGTGCAGCCTCTGTGGAAATCAGTGTGGTAATTCCTAAAAGCTCTAAAAATCAACCTTCCATATGACCCCACAATCCCCCTACTTGGAATATACTCGAAAGAACTAGGATCACTCTATAAAAAAGATACGTGCACACATATGTTTATTGCAGCATTGTTCACAATAGCAAGAACATGGAACCAACCGTGCTGCCCATGAAAAGAGGACTGGATTTAAAAAATGTGGTACATATACATGATGGAATATTATACAACCATAAAGAAGGACAAAATCGTGAACTTTGCAGCAACTTGAATGGAATTAAAGCTTATAATACTGAGTTATCTTTCACAGATGCAATGGTCTGAGTCTCACATGTTCTCACTCATAAGTGGACTCTGAACATGTAGCGTAATACTATAGGAAAAGGATTCACAGTAGCCAGAAACTGTGGGGGTGGGCAGAGAAGTGGGATTGACAGTAGTCAATATCTGCCTGGGCAAGGGGGAACACACTTCATCAGCAAGAGTACCTGCAAAATGAATATTTGTATACCTAATCCTGAATTGTATCCCACAATTTTAAAATAAAATCATTTAAATCAAAAAATAAATAAATAAAATAAACTATTATCTTTTCTAAGATGATCTTAAGAAATGGTTCAGAAATATACATTTGTAAAGGGTCACTTTAATTTTGACTACCTATGATACTATCGACATAAATTTTCTGATCATGTTTTATTAGGTGTAAAGCAGATTATGAAAATCCATATACTTTTAAAAAACCTTTAAAATTTGTCAACAAAACTTTTTGACAGTTGGAAACATTTTGGAGGAAAATTTTCCCTTTCCTTGGCTTAAAGCTGAGAAGTCATTTGAGTTAGTCTAGCAAGCAAATTAATGTGCTTGAGTTTAGTGAAGGAAGATATGTGAATGTCTCAAAGATTAGCAGTTAGGATTAGAAGTGACAAGGAAGAGTGACAAAGTACAAAGATAAAATGATTGAATTTAATAGTCCCCAAAGAACAATGTTCCAAATCTTGCTCAAACTTTTTCAGACTGCATTTTTTTTTTGTTACCATTGTCATTTAGGACTTATGGAATACCAAATAGAACAAGAATTGATCGGAGAAGAGGAATTCTAATTAAAGAGGAAGGTATCATAGGCAAGAGTAAAATGTCAACTCTCGAATGTCTACCTGTAGTGAAATACCTCATTAGAACAGTTCCTTGCACACAGGAGACACTCACTCAATATGCTCTTAATTTATTGAATAAATTATGCTAAAATTTATTATGATGAGAACATATAGGGCTAGAGTTTATTTTTTATTGTGCACAGGGAAAATATTTGCTAAGAAAGCATACATCCTTACCACAAAGACATGCTAACTTTGTTCACAGTGCAAGTTGATTCTTGGATATAAAGAAAATATTTTTGTGTATCTGCCGAGTTTAGGTTTTCCTAAATAAATTTTCCTGGAAACACAGGATCTTAAGCTAAGAACCAGCCTTGGTAAGATAACTTATAAGTATATAGTTTGCAATGGAACTCCAGAGAGATTTATCTGACTCTGGAAGTATATGTTTACATTTGAAGGACAAATAATGTCAGGGACCTTGAAGACATTTCTAGTTCATAAAAGTTGGAGACTTATTTGTTTCTTGGAAAGAAGCATTTATATTTAAAAAGGTTGGAATAAGAACTGAGAATCCTTTCTATTTTGTCTCCAAAAAGTCAAGTTTTCACTCCCTCGTTTTGAAAGGAAATGGGGAGGCAAGTGCCTTTTTTCTGTATATAAAGTAGAATTTTTTCTCTGTTTATCACCTGTAATAAAGACTTTATATATATATATATATATATATATATATATATATATGAGATTTAACCTGGCTTTCATTGTGTTATTACAGGGTGGAGAATCAGGGAGTGGGGAATTGAACTCATTATTTGCTTTGTAACTAAATAACAATAATCTTTCTCTAATCCAGAACACCTCATGTGCGTTCAGAATAAAATTAATAAAAATGAATATGAAAAGTCCAAGACAGACCAATTGTTTTCAAGAACTGTTTTCACAGCAGCATTTGCATTCAAACAACGTGTGGTTTTTTTTAAACACTTAAGGGATTCTCAAGTACGTTACTTGAAAGTAATAACATGGCAGGCTATTTTTTTTAAAAAACCAAAACTTCAATAAGTCTGAGTTCTCCTGAAATTTGGTTGACCATCTAATTAATAGGGTCAATTATTGGAGTTTTACAAAAATTAAAGCTCATTTGAATTGTATTACTCTGAAGAGATAAGAGTTTTCATTAAAAATCAGAATAAAAAGTACTAAAATCTTGAAGGGCTTTATTTTTTATTGTTAAGATGATTTCATTTGTATTTAACTTGTAAACAACATATCATATTATCTGGGAGATAGGCCTTCCAGAAGAAACAGCTACAGAGATTCATTCATTACCTGTCCACAAGCATTTTAAATTACCTATAAAACTTACATATTTTTCATTTTGCAGTAAATGAAAAAAAACTTATATGTTTAATTTTTCTCATTACATTATGATAAAAACAATAACAGATACAGAGAAGAAGTCAGGGAATGTGATTCTGGAAATCAAGCTGACTTTATGACAGCAGAAAATAACTGAGTTCAATTTTCATTTTGTTTTGCTAGAACTGGCTTCCAACTTAGATGCAAGAATTTTATAAGGAAAGCCAAGGGCAAGCATAGAAGGAAGGCACATGATTGCCCAGCTTCCTGGCTTCCATGTAGGTTCAGGATGCTTGGAGTGGCCCCTTACATCCCGTCCCAGTTCCCCACTTCCTACTTCATTCTGTCTCCCCTCCCGTCTTCTGATAGACTTCAGTGAGTTACTTAAAAGTTTACGAGCCAGGCTCGGTGGCTCAGCCTGTGATCCCGCGCCTTTGGGAGGCTGAGGTGAGTGGATTGCCTGAGCCCACGGGTTCGAGACCCGCCTGGGCAGCGAGACCTCATTATCTACAATAAATCAAAAAATCAGCCGGGCATGGTAGCGCATGCCTGTAATTCCGGCTACTTGGAAGGCTGAGGCGGAAGGATCGCCGGAGCCCAGCAGGTCGAGGCTGCGGTGGCCGCGAGCGGCCACTGCACTCCAGTCTGGGCGACCGAGTGAGACTCCTACTCAAAAAAAAAAAAAATTTACGGACTTGCTAGACAGTGACACTATCTATGACATAGCTCCATGTCTTTGGACATATTGTTCCCCCAATTTAGAATGGTCTTCCTACCTTCCTCACCTTGTTTTTCTGGCAAACTCCAATTTATCCCCTTAGGATTCTACTCAAGCATGACTCTCCCTCTGTCAGATCTTCTGAGATTGCATTTCCTGTGACATTTCCATTTCTGTTTCTGTTACTTGTGCATAAGACTGTTTTTGTCTGCATGACCTTATACTGTAATTATAATATATGTGTACATTTCTGTAGCCTACAGTTTTGTGTCTTTATTTTTTTTAGAGACAGAATTTCACTCTTTTGCTCAGCTGGAGTGCAGTGGTGTGATTATAGCTCACTGGAGTCTCAAACTCCTGGGTTCAAATGATCCTCCAACCTCAGCCTTCTGAGAAGCTGGGACGACACCACACTCATCTAACTTTTATTTTTAAAAGATGAGGTCTTGCTATTTTGCTCAGGTTGACCTTGAACTTCTGGTTTTAAGCACTCCTCCTCCCTCAGTCTCCATTTCTATGTCTTATATCCCTTTGCACAACACAGTACCTGGTGCATAGTAGCCACTCAATAAATGTTTGTTGAATGAATTAATGAATGAATGCTTGGATAGACAAATGAATGGAAGCATATAATTTTACTTTCCTAGTCTGTGAACAGCATTATAGAAGAAATAATTTTAAAATAGCTTTAGGATTACATGACCAGAGGACACAAGCACTATCTATATAGCATTCCTACATGAAGTTCAGCCAGCTTGAACATCTCCAGGAAGAAGTTTCTACTTCCTGAGTAAATGCATTCTATTCTTGGATAGTTTTCATTTTTATAAGATTTTATTTATTTGTCCTATTGATCTAAAATGTACTTTTTTGTAATTATCATCTACTTGTTCTAAACTTTTCCTTTGGATTAACATAAAACAAGTGCACTCTCATTTCCATTTCAAATCTTGTAAGAAACAGTATGGTTTAGTTTGGTCATTTTTTTCTCCTGGCAAAGCATACAGTCAGTTCAATTCTTTCTTATAAGTCATGGTTTCTATATCTCTCATCCTGGCCACCTTCTTGGTACCTTTTCCCACCATTACTCCTAAAATGTAATGTCTATATTTGAACATGATGCTCCAGATATGTTCTGACTCATGTCCTGGAGGGTTATTACTTACTGCATACACACATTAGCTTGAGAAGCTAATGTCACATCAGGTCATCCTCCCCATTACTCCTACCACTAATTCACTTTTCTGGAGTTTTTATTGCCCTTTAAAAAGTTTCATTTTTTCCCCCTGATATTTAGAGGGCAATCTGTCCCTATTATAAACTCAATATGTTGAGTACGGTTTTATGGGCTGGCAAGAAAAATGCTTCACACACACAAAAAAAAAGCCCCCCAAAAACCCAATAAACAAACTGATGCTACAAGATCAGGATAGCATTATCTTAATGCACAAATTGGATCTTCCAGGCAGGTGGACAATTACCTCCTGTACTGTCACTAGCTTAGTGTATATAATAGAAGATGTAGATGGGATAAATAGGCAAAGCTTTTAGCAATGCTGTTACGTGAATATTCAGTTTAAAGAGCAAGGCCACCTCACACCTCCACACATGGACATACAAGATGATTGCTGCAATCACTTTTGCCAGAGTGTACTGGTAAATGATGTGCTAGTGCTACCAGGGTCAGATGAAAATCAAGAAATGGCTGTATCTAAACTGGATCTGGCCTTCTTGTCCTAGGAAACATTAAGAAGCTTTTTATCAGCAGATGAAAAGACAATCAGCACACTGCTTGCTCTTTCAGGAGACACATTAACAAAACACCCACCTAGGTGGGCAAAATGAAATCTCCTAGCACCAGCCTCAGAGTCCATCTTTTTTTTTTTTTTTTTGAATTGGAGTCTTACTTTGTCGCCTAGATTGGAGTGCAGTGGCCACTCCCATCCACCACAGCCTCGACCTGCTGGGCTCCGGAGATCCTTCCGCCTCAGCCTTCCAAATAGGCGCGCACTACCACACCCGGCTAATTTTTTGATTTATTGTAGAGATGAGGTCTCACCAAGTGGCTCAGGCAATCCACTCACCTCAGCCTCCCAAGGCACGGGATTACAGGCTGAGCCACCGAGCCCGGCTGGCAGATTCCATTTTTTAATGTCAAAATCTTTCACAATCTCACATGGCTATTTTGGCTTTAGCTGTTTTGTTTGTTTGTTTATTTGTTTGTTTTTTGTAGGAGTCTCACTTTGTTACCCAAGGTGAAGTGCAGTGGCACACTCACGGCCACTTCAGCCTCAACCTGCAGGGCTCAGGTGATCCTGCCTCAGCCTTCTCACTCTGTTGCCCAAGCTGGAGTGCAGTGGCACACTCACAGCCACTTCAGCCTCAACCTGCTGCACTCAGGTGATCCTTCTGCCTCAGCCTTCTAAGTAGCTAGAACTTCAGGTGTGTGCCACCATGCCTGGCTACATTTTTTTAAATGTATTGTGGAGACAAGGTCTCGCCAAGTTGCCCAGGCTGGTCTTGAAACTCTGGGCTCAGACAATCCTTTCGCTTCCACCTTCCAAATTGCTAGAATTACAGGCATGAACCATCGCACCCATCTGGCTTCAGCTTTGTTGACAAGGAAAAGACATAATCTCATGAAAAGGAAGACTGAGACTACCTGTCTTATATATACATAAAACACTTTAGCTAGAAGGATTAAAAATAATCATCACAGCTCCATCTTATATTCTATGTATATTGACTATTAAAGATTATATATATGGTAAATGTTAGTCTGTGTTCGGCGTGTGTTTGTGCGCGTGCGCGTGCACACACACACACACACATACACACACACACACACACACACACACAGCATTTTAAGAAAACAATACTGGGTTTGTGCTGAGGATTTTGATGATTTTTATTCTAGGAAGTTCCATGGGCTTGCTTCAATCTCTTCTCCCACACATATAAGAAGATGAATGTCTCCCAAGCCACACATTGCTCACTGAATCCTGATAAAACATAGCTACAGTTCAAAGTGAGTTTCTACAATCTTACATTTACAAAGATTACAGAGAAAAGACTTTGGATTCCTGGCAAACGCAGTAAATCCTTTACCCTTTTCTTTCATATGAGATAAAGCATAAGCTGATGTGAGAATTAGTGGTCTCTGTCTTCTGTAGACATAAAGCATCAAATATTTGCTTCTTTATTCTTTGAGTTTCAGAAAACATTTTTTTTCAGAATCAATTCTATGAAATAAGAAAGAGTTTCTACTGATGACCTTTTGTGTTAATCAACTTGTAGCAACATTAGCTAATAAATGCTATAATAGTCAAAGTGAAAAAAAATTTGACTTAAAACGATACTAAAATATTTACTGATCTTAAGTGTTCACAGAAACTTAGGGCCATCGTGATGCCATTTACCCCAGAATATTAAGAATTGTTTGTGGTTTTTATCCCTATGTGCTAGTTACTGTACTAACCATTCATTGTATTTTCGTATTTAATTCTCACAAAACACTATTAGGTAGATACTGTTTACCATCAACGTTTTTCAAATGAGAAAACTGAGGCTTAAAGAAGTTAAGTTACTTTTCTCAAATCCATACAACTGGTAAGTAGAAGAGCTACTGCTTGACTTCAGTGCTGTCCTGTCTCCCTAATTCTAAAGAAGGAGAAACTGAGGTCCAGAGATGACAAGCTATTTTTCTACTTGTGCAGCTACATAGTTGCAGAATCAAGGCTACAACTCTGGCTTCCTTGACTCCTAATCCAGTGCCCTCTTTATGGCTTCCAGTCAGCCTCTAAGCTCTTCAAGGAAATAGAATATGTTCCAGCAGTAGAATCAATGTTCTTTCTTCAACAAGACCTAAAAACAAAGACTGAACCGGAAGTCATCTTGGTTTTGTCTTGCACAGCTTATTCATTAAAAAGAAAAAAAAAGGAATAAAGAAAATCTTTTATCTCTTAAAAATAGCCTTTTCTGGGTACGCTGCTACATAATGGGCATACTCAGGCAAATGGAAGCAGATCGATAGTGGGCACAGAACAGTTGTCTTTGCACAGAAAATGATTCAATAGACTTGAGTTCACTGGCTGCTTCAGGCACTGGTTACATGGTACATCCATTATCAGAGAATGGCTAAGCGGAGTTTTGAAATAATTCTCAATAACTCTCCCAAATCTTGTAAAAATAAGAAAATGTGTTTGAACTGCTGTTCTTGATACTTGGGTGTTGTTCAATATTTAAGTAAGGCAGAGTGAGACTCTTTGAAATGGATTTGAATACGTTTCATAGAAGCCTGAAGGCAGCACTTGGTTGTTGGGTTTATCCAAGGTTGGTGCAGGTCACAAGTGACAATCAATTAACTAGCTTTCAGATTCAATGTCGAATGGTTATGCATTGTCTCAGAATTGCCCTGCTGTTTGTCCCCTGGTTTCTGCTTTACAGTTTCTCAGTGCCAAGCGCAGGTCATAGCATATGGGAAGTGCTCCATAATTATTTGCTGAATCAATGACTGATGGGTCGTTTGGGTTCACATAACCAAGGTTCAAAGCACTGAATCCTGCATTTGAAAGAACTTAAGAAACATTAAAAATGACAAAAAGAAGCTACATGCTTTTTTTATGAAGCTCTTTGAATGAAACAGAGTATCTTTTATTTGCTATTTTTGCTTTTGATGGTTTTTCCCGTCACACTTTGGGGCATTTGTGTCTCCAAGCAGATCTATGGATAGTATGCTGATGTCGTCCTTGGCTCCAGATATGACATCCTTCAATTTTAACAATAATGTGTTAGGCAATTAACCCTATGTCATGATACGGTATTGGAGAAGTCATGGTATGCACTTTGCCAATTCACAATGATATAGAAGTCCTTGCACTCCCCCACCCTTTCCCACACATACTGCCTAGCTGTCAAGCCAGCAAGACTGTAGGAAGTCCTAACCAAGGAAGGAAGTTTCTTCCAACCAATGCTAATCTGTCTTTACTCAAGGACAGAAAGTGGTCATGGAGATGTTCACCTTCTGAGACAGATGGAAACAGCAACTGAGCCCTTTGGCATCATTCATTCTTCACCTAGATATCCCCTTAGTTCAATCTTCCATGAAGACATTTCCTGAGTATCATTTATAAACTTGAAGGTGAGGCAATTGACCATGGGAGTTGTTCAGATATTCTAGAGAGGAAAGCTGGATTTAAAATAACCTTAAAATCTACCTGCAGCTGCCCATTTCTCAGGGTTGAATTGAGAAGAAAAGGTCATTGTTGAAACCTTAAAGCAAGTAAATATTATCTTGCTTCCACAGAGTTCATAAATTAATCCCTTGAATTTTACTTTTTAGAAATAACAAGTAAATGTCAGAAGCATGAACTTGCCTGGTTTTTCTGTCACTCCTTTTCCCCCAGTCTCTTCAGACATTCACCCAGTGAGGCATGTTTTGAGGCTTTCCTCTTCAAACTCCATGCAAAAACTGAGAAGTTCCCTCAGAACTCAGAGATGCTGCTTTAGGAACAAAGGGCCAGCACATAAAATGGAGTTGGAAGACTGAAGGGGAGAGAGTCAGCTGGGAGAGAAGAAGAGCCAATCATGACTCTGCCGCTTTTCACTGTGTGCTCTTCAGCAAGTCAACTACGCTCTCTGGGCTCTGATGACCTCATCTGTTAATAAAAAGGGAAGGCTTGGGATAAATGGTTTCTGAGGTCCTTTTGAGTGTCAACAGTTTATGATTCATCATCATTTATGATTTCCTTATGGTGATGGTACAAGAAAAGCAAATGAAATAAAAATACTTTCAATGGTAGCAAGATAACCAATTTCCATAGAGTTGAATGCGAACCATTGCTATCATAAATCTCTATGGGAAAAGCAGAAGTTGTTTGTTTGACATTATAACTGCAAAATGTAGGCTCATCAAAGTGTCATTTCTTCTCTGTAATTAAAGCCTTGGTAAGAAATCCAAATGCAACCAAAATTGCCTGGCATCAGAGTGTGTGGGATGCAGTAGTGAAAAGAGCACACAGCTGGAGTTTGGAATTCAAATTATGGCTCCACCACTCATTTAGCTGTGTGACTTTGGGAAAGCCGCTTAATCTCTCTGGACCTCAGTTTCTTCACCTATAAAATAATGTTTCACAAGATTGTTGTAGGAATCCAATAAAATAATGTACCTCAATTCCTGGCAAGTAGCAGATGCTCAATAAATTAGTCCTTTCCCTTTTCCATCCACTCCATAGAAACTCATAGAAAACATGGAAGACGGAGTTACTTCTCTTCAGGAATGTATAATCTAGTGCTCAAATCAACAAGAATACACTTGAGAACAATTAGGTGACAGTGTCAGACAGGAGATGAGTGGTAAAAATCCAAAAGTTTCCAAAAAAACCAAAGTGGTCACAGCCATTTCTTAGAGAAAGTAGGCTTTATTAAAACATATTTCACTTTCAACTTTGCATTTTAATAATGTGTGTGTAATATATTGTGTTTAGAAATATTTTTGTCCCAAGTTTGTGGATGAGGAAATAGGTGCAGAGAAGGTAAGTGACTTGTTTCAAATCATGCAGTTTATTATTAGAAGAACTAGGACTTGACCAAGTTTTGTGGTTTCAGGCATAGAGTGATCTTTCCAAAGCAAAGAGGCTAAGCCTGAATGGTTAGAGAGGATTTGGTCAGAGAAGAAGAGTCTAGGTAGGAGATTAAGTAGGGAAAGAGGCACCGATGTGGCAAGATCAGTAATCAGAGAAGAACTACCTCATCCCCCCAACACCAGTTCCATCATCCTAGATGCACCTACTCTGCCTTCTTACATGTTGCAGTAATTTATTCTTTGTTTTATCCCAAACCAAAGACTAGATCTTATCCCATCTCACCTTCTTAAAGGCCTTGCTCCTGCAAATTTCCTATCACTTGCTTTTCATCAATTTCTTCCTATTCAAAGGAAAACTTTTCAGTATAGTTGTCTGTAGTTGCTGCCTTCACTTCTTTACCACAATTCCTTTCTTTCAGGCTCCCAGTTCCACTATTCAACTGAAATGGCTATTATCATGGTTAACAATGACCTCTGTCTTCACTAACTCCATCGGTCATTCTCAGTTCTTACATTTCTTCATCTCTCAGGAGTATTTGACATGATTACTCCCTTTTCAGAAACCCCTTTCTTCTTTAGGCTTCCAAAAATTCATGTTTTCCTAGTTTTTCTCTTATGTGGCCACTTTCTCTCTTTCTTTTCTTGCTGATGCCTCTTTTCCTTTTACCCTACTCCTAAATGTTGGAAGACATTTAAGCTCAATTCTTGACCCTATTGCAGGATGAATCATGTTCTCTCAAATGCATCATTGAAGTCCTGACCCTTGAGTACCTCAGACTGACTGTATTTGGATATAGGGCCCTTGAAGAGGTGATTAACTAAAAGTGACGCCTTTAGGGTGGGCTCTAATCCAATTTAACTGATGTCATCATAAGAAGAAGAAATGTGAATATACAGAGAGACAACAGGGTCATGTGAGCAGAGGAAAGACCAGATGGGGACACAGTGAGAAGGCGGTCATCAGCAAGCTGAGGGAGACCTCAAGACAAACCAACCCTATCAACACCTTGATCTTGAACTTTCACCCTCTAGGACTGTGAGAAAATATCTTTCTGTTGTTTAAGTCTGTGGTATCTTGTTATGGAAGCCCTAGCAGACTAATACAGATCTCTTTTCTGTTTTGTCTATACTCACTGTCCTTCTGATTTTATCTAGTCCCTTGACTCTAAATACCATCTATTTGCTGACATGTCCTAAATTTATATCTTTTGCCTACCCATTTCTTACAACCAACCACCTACTTCACATCTCCAGTTGGAGGGCCTAACAGATATCTTCATCTTAATGTGGCAAAAGCAGAATTTTCTGACTCTAAGACCCATGTCTGCAGCCACTGTATTAAATTAGAGTCATTTCCTTGTATACTTCTATTAATGTGGGCTGTGATTGCATTATTAGTTTTTCTTCGGTCTACTTGTTTTTGCTGTTATCAAAATACTGGTGACTCATACTGTACTTGAGGTATTTTTCACTTGGAGTGCTGTCAGGACAAATATTCCTCATGATGTACATTAGCAATTGACTTTTTCAAAACTTAAATTCTGTTATTTCACTGTGTCCTTGTCAAATTTCATCGTGTTGGTTTTGACCTAGCCTCATAGCATATTAAGATTTTGAAACTTAGTTCTTTCCTTCATTGTATTTATTCTCATCTTTACCTTCATTGCATTTACAAACTTGATAAGCATGACTATTTTCATCAAAGTCCTGAAAAAAAATTGTTGAACAGTGCAAGATGAAGAAGAAAGCTCTGTGGCACTCTCACTGAAACCCCCTCCAGGCTGTCAGCAATGACCAGTATCAGCACCAATAATCTCTACTCTGGCTATAGCCACCTAGCCAGTGGTAGATACAGTTAATTCAACCATCATCTAGTCCTTATATCATGATCTTGTTCTCTTGGATGTCAAATACGACTTTGACAGATGCCCTGCTAAAACCCAAGTATCACAGAATAATGGTAGAATGGTGGCAGCGAGATGAAAAAGGGGAGAGATAAGATGCTTCAAAGGGGCATAAATTTGCTAGTATTTGTGTATGAGGAGAGAAAAGAGGCTTTCAAGTACAGTACAGAGGTTGCATCTAGACATCTCATGAATTGCAAATGTGGGCTTTAATTTTTGGTTTACCCAATAATTTTGCAAGTTTTTTACATCCATCCTATAACATGAATGGCCCTCAACAGCATTTTGCTAAGTGAAAGAAATGACACTAAAGAGTACAGACTGTCTGATTCTGTGTATGTGAAATTCTAGATCATGAAGACTAAATATGGTTTAAAAAATCAGATCAGATCAGTGGTTACTTTGGTTGAAAAGAAGTAGGAATTGATGGATGGGGCACAAGGGAACTTTATGAGGTAATGAAAATATTTTATGTCTTGATAAGCATTTGTCAAAACACATCAGATGGTACACTTAATATTTGTGAATTTTATTGTTTGTAAAATTTACCTCAATAACAAGAACAAAATACTATGAGTAAATATTTAGATCAAATGATACATGTGGTAAAGTATTTAAGGGGGAGGATCCTGATGTCTGCAACTGACTTTAAAATGCATCGGAAAGATAGATTGAGAGATAGATGTGTGATAAAGCAAGAATAGTGAAATATTAAAGATAGAATCTAGGTGATGGGCATATGAGTGTTCAATAAAAGCCTTTAACTTTTCTGTATATGTTTAAAGTTTTTTAATAAAATGAAAATAGAACCAAAATAAAAAATTTGATAGGTTTTTACATTTAAAACTTGGAAACATTTTCAGGAAAGTCTAATATCTGTCTAATATCAAGTTGCAAAATCTGGCAAGACTGCTTTTCCTCATGGCTGAAACTGAATGTTGTACTAAAAGACCCAACACTCCTGTGGTTTCAGGGACAAAGTATATGGGGTTTTTTTTTTGTTGTTGTTGTTGAATCTCTTCTGCTTCACTTATTTATACTACTTGTCTGACACCTTCTAAGCAGTTGAGTTTTTGGCCCCTGCACTGTGGTTAAGTGCTCAGGCTTTGGTTTCAGATGAATCTGGACTTATCACTGGAGTAACTTAGTTTTTCTGAACTAAGTTTTTCTTAATTTTTCTTCATCTGTGATATAATCAGAATATTTACCTCATAGGAGTGTTGTCAAGATTAAATGAGATAATGTACAGTTTCTGGTACATAGCAAGTTATCGATAAATAGTAAGATTTTTTTCTTAGTGGTTTGAGGTCTAAGATGTTGTCAAGATCAGTAGTCTTGATAAGTGGTAAATAGAATAGTGCAAACCTTGATAAAAAACAGGGAAGTTGAGCTGGAATTGGGTGGAAGAGAGTAGACTGGGAATAAGATTGTCTAGGTTTAGGCAAATAGAGTAGGGATAATAGCTGGACATTTGAGTTGCAACATGCACTAGGCATCTGAAGATGAGAAAGTGACATTAAAATCAGAAGTCAAAGCTGGAGGCAGAGTTTAAGGAAGTCCCCTTTAAAGAAGTGCCCCTAAGAGCATGTAACCCTAAGAGCTTTGAAACAGTAAAAAGATGAGTGGATGTTTAAGGAATGACCCTCAAAGACCATCCACAAGTTCGAAGCAGAAAGAGAAAAAAGAGACAGAGAAGAGGAGTATGTCCTCAAAACCAAGAGAAGAGAATGTTTTAAGGAGAGAGGGATTTCAATAATAAAAAGTTTGTGGAAGCTTAATGTAGAAAAGTGATCTCCATCCACTTGTCAAGCAACAGAGAGACCACTGGATCTAGACAAGGGATCTTTGACAGATTCTGGATAACCTGTTTGCTCTTTCTGGGGTGCAGGTTTAGGCAGGCCATGGTCTTTGATACACAAACCAAGTATCATGCTCTTTAGGAAACAGAAGCAACATCTGGTTGCTTTCATAATTCTGATAGTCTACTGAGGATGAAGCAGCATGCATTGTCATAGGAAAGATAAATAAAATGTCTTTTTTATACCAGGCAATGCCAGAACTTGGGGAGATTGGGAGGGGAGACAAGCTTATAACTTTTCATAATTCTATTCATTGTGATATGGCATGAAACTGATTTTGAAGTCAACATTATATTTGACATTAATTTGTAAATAAGGACCTCAAAAGATATTTGGTTAGAAATTTTAATTATATATAATTAATATATATTATATTATATATAATTACTATATTATATATAGAATCTACGGTTGAATTACATGAGCTCTTTCAGCATTCCATCATAAATGAAAATGGTCTAAACCAAGATAGCACTGGAAACATACAGTTATTTAAAGCCATTGGTTATACTCCTATACTATCATGATTATCTAACTGTGTTGGAAAAAGAATGGGATCCTTAGCTTAGTGTCAAATTTTCTGTTTATCACCATTTATACATTGATATTAAAGAAATGCATAGAAAATGCGTTCTTAATCTTTTTTTAATCAATATTTTTTATTATGATTTTGTGGGGTACAGTTAAGGGTTAGGTGTACAATTACGTTTCATTCAGTCACCCTGTTGATAAGAGGTGTTTCCCCATCCCCAGACAGATATTTGCAACTGTTAATCCCATCCCCTTCCCCCCCATAGTTTCCCAGTACTGTCAGTCATTTTCTTATAGTATTACATTGGATGTTCAAGGTCCATTATATGAGTGAGAACATGTGATACTCGGATCTTTGTTTCTGTGATAGGTCACTCAGTATTATAGACTCTAGTTCCATACAGGTTGCTGCAAAATTCATGATTTTGTTCTTTTTTATGGCTGCGTAGTATTCCATCATGTATATGTACCACATTTTTTTAATCCAGTCCTCTTTTGATGGGCAGCATGGTTGTTTCCAGCTTCTTGCTATTGTGAACAACACTGCGATAAACATACGTGTGCAGGTATCTTTTTTATAGAGTGATTTGAGGTCTTCAGGGTATATTCCCAGTAGGGGGATTGCGGGGTCATATGGAAGGTCGATTTTTAGAGCTTTTAGGAATCACCACACTGCTTTCCACAGAGGTTGCACTAGTTTACAC